>NW_019384502.1:336876-620050 GCF_000671375.1 Centruroides sculpturatus | reverse complement strand
ACCCGATGATGAGTGGCCGCCGTATCTAATAGTACATACTATACCTAAATATTTCTAGCGGATTATATTTGACGATTTTGGCTGTTCTTTTCTTGGCATATTTTGGATTGCATTTGCTTTGTTTCGGTTTAGTAGTTTTGGTTATAGACTCTGCTTTGTATTTGGCATTTGTTTTGTTTTCGTTTGGTTTAAGTATAGGTTTTGTCGGTTAGACTTTTTTAAAATGGCTAAAGAAAATCTGAACGTTAATGGAGAAGTTGAAGAATGTTCTCTCATGGACAGTTTTATGTTGCTTGCTCACGAGTAAGTTCACCCAATAGCTTGATAGTTTTAGCGCCTAATGACAGATTAGTTAAGAATATTGTGTACAAAGAAGTTTTGTAGGCCCTAATTTTTTACACACGCTAAACAAAAGTAAAGCCGCAAAAACTATACTTAATTAATAATAATACTTCTTAACGCGAGCGAAGCCGCGGGCAAAAGCTAGTCTAATTATAAATATCTATGAAGTTTGAGTGACAACATTTGAGATAAGCTAAAGAGTTACCTGTTGAGTGAATTGGAGTGCATAATGAATAAGATCGTTTATAAATCAACAAATTGAATATAACTAAACTAAAGAATGAATACAAAGTAAAATACACAATTGAATCAAGATACAATAAATGGAGTTACCAATATTACATTTGGGACTTATTTCGTAAGGAATCAAACTATCTGACTTAAATCTAAATTTAACCTAATCGCGCGAAATCTAACACTTATGGTCGGAGAGAGTTTACATTAATCTAACAGATATATACTACCTTCAAAATTTCCGTAAGTATTTTGTATTTGAATGTTGTCTTCTTGTTCTGGATCAGGGAGACGTTTAGGAATCGTAACATCTATGGATACGCTATCACAATATGATTGACATCTATGTGACGGTCCTCTTATCTTGGAACAGCCTTCATCATATGTTCTATGGCAAGTACTTCTTTCAATGAATTTTCTCCTATGGCATGTTCGTACCTCGTTAAACTGCCTGGATTGGCGGAAAAATGTCCCTTTTATACAAGTCACCGGCCTAACAGACGGCAAGTCTCAGGTGTGGCCACTTCTGATTCAACTTACTAGTCATTGTAAGAAAGGAAATGAACTTCCTATCAAAATTGAAAGTATTGATATTCGTTGTTTGAAAAATTTGTCAAAGTTATAAAATATTTTCCAATTGAAATTAAGTACAGTGGTACCTCAGGATATGAATGTCCCAGCATACGAAATTCAGGATACGACATGAAATTTGAACATAATTTTGCTTCATGGTACGAACAAAAACTCACCATACGATGTTACATTAGTTTGCAGTACCATTTTTTATTCACTTCTGTTCATTGGTCTCAGTCCATGTGTTTGCTTCGTCGTGGAAGGATCTCGCTTGATAAAGGAAATCTTGAGGTATTATTAGAAAGTGACGGATTTTATTGAAAAGAAACATCCCAAAAAGATTCACACTGGCCGTATTGTTGCTCAGAGTAATGATATTTGCCTAAGTCTTTTAGAAACATTTTAAAAAGTAGGCAAAGCCAAACCTCTTTGGATAGATATTTTACCAAGCGAATTCTATCCAGTGAAAGTGCTGGTGGAAGTGAAGGAAAGACGGCAAAAAGCAGTAAATAAAAAATTTAAAAAATATATATAAAACAGAAAAGTTAAAAAATTAGTGTTAAGTTATTGTTACATTATGTTATGTAAGTTAAGTTTTAGTATCATTTCCCTTCTCCCTCTCCTCCGCCACCAGTTTACACCTCCACCTATCCTCAAAGGTAAAGTGCAAAAAAAACTACACTTTTTTTAATCAATTATTATTCTATTATGGTTATTTATACATTTACAACTACAAAATGCATTTTTCAGTGTTTTCCTTACTAAAGTTATTTTTTTTCAATGTACTACTTAGCTTTAATTTGAGTGTACTTTTCGTGTTGGAACAAATTATTTGATTTTACATGTAATCGTATGGGGAAAAACGATTCACCTTACGACATTTTTATGATACGATCTCAGTTTTGGGATGGATTAATTTCGTATCCTGAGGTACCACTGTAGTTCTTTTTAATGCTAATTTCTTTTAAAAGAATGATCCCCAAATCCTGATTCTCACAATAGTCTTGTCAATAATATCTAGAGGAAACAGTTTACAGATTTTTTTTCTTATTTTTCAACATAATCATCATCAAAATTGACACATCTTTTATATTGGTATCCAAAGTTTTTTTTATTTCTTTCTTGAAGAAGTCTGTTTAGTTTCTTAAACTAACCAATAATGAATCAATAGTTTTTCTGATTGTATATACATCGTAAATGGTAAAATGAGTCAAGTTTTTGTCAACACATTGTTATCATAGAGAGAAATATAACATCATCAGACTTATTTGTAGATTTTCCATGTTTTTAGACCTCCATAATTGTGTCAGAAAATGTACAAGAAGGTTGAAAATTTGTTTACTGTTACATAATGGACACATCTAAGTCACGAGCAACTAAATAAGCAAGCTAATGCCAGAGTCTGTTTCACATACTGGTATGAACTGCATCATGCTTAGCAGCTTGTTACCTAGACACACCCAAAGTTACATTTGCTGAATGAATTCTTGAATCATGGAGCAACAATACATGTAGATGAGTATTGTAAGACCTTGAAAAAATTATTACCACAGATTATTGAAAACAAATGAGAAGGCATAGAGAACCATGGAGCATAATGTTGCTTTAAGACAATGTATGACTGCACAATGTCACTTGAATGAGTCAACTGGTAGGCACAATTCCAGTGACATTGTGAGAAATCCACATTCAAGCCCTGATTTTATACACTGGCTATTATTTGTTTCTGCATTTGCAGACATTATAGCTGTTAAATTGAATTTTAAAAAAGAATAAATAAATAATAATAGGTTAATTGCAATTACTTACTGATTAGAAAGTATTTTAATTATATTTTAAATTATAATTTTTTTATTTAGAAAATAAGCAATCTAATAGTGAAAATACAAGAAAACAATCTGTACATCTAACTAGATTGGAAATTGAAGGATTACATGTAAGTTCATTATCAGGTGTTATATTTCAATAAAATATCAAAATATATTGATTAATTTTTAATTGACACTGATAAGTATATAAAAACTATTTATGTATTTATATAAAATATATTATCTTATGTAATATTGCTTTTTTGCCCTTTTATAAATAATTTTAATATTGTATTAAAAGAAATATTTATTTTATTTATCCAAAGATTGTGCTGTTTTTCATTTTATCTTTTTCTTCAAGAACTGTGATGTACACTACATATAAAGTAAATTTTGATGATTATAAAAGTTAATCAAAACCATATTACTGTTCCAAATGAACAATGACATAAAAGCTTAATTAATAATTTTCTATTAATCTCAGACCAAAATTTTTAATTAATCTTAACTATTATTATTATGAATCTTTACAATACAAATTTTGTGATGACTGGGAAGAAAATAAACAATGGGTGAATTGGGAGACTCACTTTCACTCTTCCCATCATCAGCAAATGAATCTCTTTCCCCATAAACAACTGACATAATATTTGAATGGCTCCTAAAATCATTTCTCCTTTATATAATAATATTGCTATAAATTATATGTATTAATATCTGAATGTCTTTTGCTAAAGATATTCATATATTACATGTAATTTGTGACATTTAATTGATGATGATCATGAAATTCTTGTTATGAATAGCCTATATTGGGTGTAAGGAGACAAAACTCATAAGATGAGTAGATGAATGAAGCCTTTCTTAATTACATTATAATCTCATTTTATGAAATTATTTTTATATTAACAAACATAAATAAAAATTTTGAGTTCTGTGAAACATTTCCCTGTTTAATAATAATAGCTATTTAAAATATTATATTAAAGAAGTTTTCTCTCTTGTTTATAATATTATCATATTCTTATTCAAATTCTGAACCTCATATTAATCTTACACTTATTATTTTAATATTTCAGGCAATAAAGGTGTGGCTTCAGAGTCTCCCTCAGAATAAGAAAAGTATTCCAGATCTTATTTATAATTATGAAGCACTAATTGCTGATGTTGAGGTATGTATATATATATATATTATATAAGAATTTTAAAATATTTATCTATTATTAAGTACAAAAGATTCCCAAGAATGGTCTGTATATTTGTAAAATTATGTTTTTATTAAAAGTTACATCTGCAAATATATGATAAAAAGTTAATTCTAAAGATATAAAAAAATTGCTTTTTTATTGATTAATATTTGAAAAATTTATTTATTGGGTTGCAATTTGAAAAAATTGTAGACCTATAAGTTTCCACTATGGTTTGTCTTTCCTTAATTAATCTTGAGAATAGAGTTAGATAGATAAAAGATGAGAACAGATATGGAAACCTTGGGCAGAAGGCCTTGATTAACTATATGTGAACTTCCAATGCAAACCAGAAGTCGTATTATTTCAATTAAAAAATTTCCCCTGAAAGGAGTTAGATGGATGACTGGCATGACTCCATTATTAACAGAAAAGTATGATGTACAGGGGCAAGATACTGCTAATTTTAAGGCAGAGAGCATATATTTTAAATTTAAAAAAAGTTTTAATACACTTTATTAACATTAAAAATATATATTTATTTAATCCAATATATAATGCCTTTCATTTTATATGAAAAACTTGTAAATTGATGGAAAAATATCATATATAATGAAAGGCATTATATATGATATTTTTCCATCAATTTACAAGTTTTTTGATGCCTTTCTTATAAAAATCATTAGAAATTGATTTAAAAAATGTCTCCATATGCTTCTGGATAGCTGCTTTTGAATTAAAACTTTCCATTAAGACTATTTTGAAGAGTTGAAAAGTAACAGTAAGCTAGATTAGGGTTAAAATGATGCGTGAGAACTTTCCAATTAAACTCTTAATTTTTGTTGAGTGGCTATTGCAATGTGGGATCAAGCATTATTATGTAACAAAATAAGACTATTCCTATGAAGTGATTTCTTCAAACCAATGTAAAAGCTACTTCTATGGTGTATGAAAAAAGAATTAATTGATAGACTCAAAAATTAAATAATTTTTTGTACATAGTCTGAATCTCTAATTGAAAATTAGAAAATAATACTATTCCTGTTTGTCAAATATGGACATTTTTCTTAGAGTTTTTCTAATTACTGGCAGTCTAAAGTAGAATTTACTGTTTCATTTGGATTCACAACTCAAAATGTAGTATTCTTCCTACATTCCATTACACTTACATTAACACTTTTTGAGGATGAAAACTACACTTTTGTTGTAATAATTAGTACTTTCATATTTTAAAGTTTTCACTTGATTTTATATATATAAAAGAAGAAATTTCATTCTATTTTTTTATTATGAATTTTTAATTTTGTTGATCCCTGTATACATTGCTTGTGTAGTTAATTTTATCTGATGTAACATTTATAATCTTTTATGGTTTTAGTGTACAGGATTTATAAGTAACTTTGAGATATCCATTCTGCTTTTTATTCATTGATTTTTTCACTGACAATATTTTATGATGATATTTATTGTTACTTGTTATAGTAACTAGAAAGTTGCTATTTCTTCTCAAATTTTACAAGAAATATTAATTCAAAAAGTTGTTGTATTGTACCGTTTTATTTATTGTTTAATCAGTTAATCTCACAGAAATTAAAAAATCTTCTCACATCAATTGTCAGTAATGATATAACATGAAATTGTGCCATCTGTCCATCAACTGGAAAGAGAATGAAATTTTTCTAGAATTTTGTTTTAAACATTCCATAGAATTTACCTTTGCTGATTATATGTTGGAAAATAAATAGTCAGATGATTTCAAATTTCACTTATAAAACACAATGACAAAAGTTTAGCTTCCATTGATAGTAGTAATTAGAATAATTTGTAAAGAGAAAGTGGTCTATAACTCTAATACTCTCTTCACTTGTTATCAAGAAATTAATACATTGATTATTTGAAATGGAAGTCAGATTACAGTAGAGCATCGATTATCCGACCCCCGATCAACCGTCACATCGGTTAACCGACTGTGTTCTAGTCAGCAAATTCAAATGTCCGCTGGTGATGCAGCGCTATAATATTTGGCTATGTCTTGGTTACTTTAATATTATTTTTGTTAAATTTTTGGTGTTTTAGCTGGCAACACTGGCTCAACCATTGAAGGGAGGACAGTATTTAAACGAGGCTTAATTTTCTAATTATGAGTGGTTGTTTGTTTTGTAAGCAATAAAATAATTTAAAAATAATTTTTATGACACAATAGCAACGATTATTATTTTTAAAAAATTTTGTTAGGCTTAACATTGATTAAAATTCAACGCAAAGTAGGTTAATAGCGATATACTAATATACTAATTATATGAGATATAATAATATACTATACTAATAATGTATTTTTTCATACTTTTTGGTGATCTGTTTTTTCAGTTATCCGATCAACCCCAGTCCCCAACTGAGTTGGATAATCGATGCTCTACTGTAGTTACTTTTTATGAATATTAACATAATTAAAATAAAAAACTTCTCTGTAGTATATTATTATGTAGATCATTTAATTTACATAATTATAATCAACATATAAAATCAGTTCATTTATTTGTTCTATGATGTATGCTTATAAAGTATTATATTAATTTAAAATATAATATTAACTGAGATTCCTGAAATTGATTTATTAATAATGGTGATATCTTAATTTTGTGATCAGTTTTTGTAGAATAATGTACATTGATACTTACTTTATAGTTAATATAAGAATTTTAAATAATAATTTAAAATTCTTATATTCTATAATTCATAAATAATTTAGACATGCTGGTTTTATTATAATAAAATTTATATTTCAGAGTCTGATTCGAGAACATATTAATGATGATTGTAGACTAGCTATTACCGGAAAACCTGTTTTATTTTGGATTGAATCAAAGGTCTGTAGAATGTACTTTACAAATATAAAATTATTAGTCTTTTAAATATTATTATGAAACTTTCTCATATGATATTATGGCAAATATTAAATGCATATTTAATATCAATTGATCTTAACCAAACACACTTTAGTATGTTGTAGTAGCATTGTGTTCATCCAAAAATTTACAATTTATTTCAGGAATTCAATCAAAGAATTATAAATGAGTATTTAAATATTGTTTTATTCAGAAACCAAGAAAACAACGAAATAGTCATCCTTATCTTTCAAAACCTACAAAAGCTTTAAGTAATAAAGCAGGTGGACCTCGTCACAGGAGAACACGATGTAAAAAATGTGAAGCTTGTCGTCGAAATGACTGTGGAGAATGTACTTTCTGTAAAGACATGAGAAAATATGGAGGTCCTGGCAGAATGAAACAGTCTTGCATAAGTAGGCAGTGTATGGCTGTAAGTAAAATATTTAGATATATCTTCTGTCTGTTTTTCAGATTGGCTATTAAACATTTTTCATTTTTATTTGTTTTTGTTTTACTCTACTTTTACTTAAAACTTTTATTCTACATAAAATTGAAAATTCTTAAGCAGATTTTATATAAAATATTATAAATCTTATAATAAATGTTACCCAATGTTTAAGTAACAACATCTTTTTTATCATTAGATTATATATTAAATACAGATGATTTAGATAAAAATACTAAAAGCAAAAATTTATTATTTTTTATAAAAATTTTATTTTATTATTAATCATCTACTAGTTATTAAAACATATTTGAAAGAGATTTTTTTGGTTATGAAAATAAATCAACTTTTGTCCTTGTCATATTTCTATAATAAATTAATTTTACTTATAACTTAATTTTAGTTTTAATGAATATCTTATATCTGCTATTTTAATCTAATGGAGAACATTTGGCTTACAATAGAAAAAGTAACATTTGTAGATAATGCCAATTCCATATAATTGAATCAAAGACTATAATTCAACAAAAAATGGAATTCAACAATATAATTAATAACAAAGAAATGATGACGACATTTTGAATTTAGAAAGTAATAATATTCAAAAAAAATTTATTTTTTTTTTTATTTAAAATTTTAATATAAACTGTTTCTACATATAGGAATTTTAAATACATTATTCATGACAGTGTATTCTGATATAAATATTTTTATTTTTGATGTTTGTTTCAGTTAGCGTTAAATGATTGTGTGTATATTTAATAATGTAGGATAAAATGATAACTATATAAATATATATGCATGTATACTAATTTTAATACGTATGGTATATAAAAATTTTTATAAAAATCAACAATTTGTGTTAAAGCTATGAATATCAAAGTAACTTTAATGCAAATAATTTGTATGTTAAATCATCTTTTTAATACTTGATTACAATCAGTTAGAAAAGTTAGGATAAATATAATACTATCAATGTTGCAAACAAACGTTTCTAGCATAGTTGCTTACAGGAATGGATTTATCATTTCAAGAGGCTGCTTGAAATGATATAATCAATTTTTATAGACTGCTTGACTGTTAATGATTTCTGTCATTACAAATACATTAAAGATTAAACTTTTTTTTAATAAATATCCAACTTGAAGGGGTGAAGAAAGAAATATCATATAACATTTTTAAAACCTCTTTACTCCATCATTCTTTAACATTTGTAATTTTTTAAAATAACTTTATACTACAACATGTATACATTTATTTATTTTTATGATAATTTTTTATATCAATGTCTATAAACTAATGACAAAGCAGGCATTTTATGTATAATGCATATTGATCGTCCATGATTGATTGATCTCATTCATTGCCTATTATTTGTAATAAAACAAAAATCCATTTAAATAAAGCATTCCAGGAAAACAATGCAATCTTATTAATTTGTCTATTTAATGCAAGTGTTTATTTTTTACTGTCTGCTAATACAGATTTTACAAAATTTAAAAAATTATTATTAATATATAAAGTAAGTTATATTTCAAATAAATTCAAATTTATTGTAATTTTTTTTATGTATAGCCAATGTTACCACATCCTGCATGTTGCATATTATGTGGACAAAATGGTTATGATAAAAATGATGATTCTGAAGAACAAACATGTAATTTAATGGAATGTTCTGAATGTTGGGAAATTGTCCATCCATCTTGTCTTCAAGAAAAAATGCCTGATTTACCAGAAGGAATAATTAACGATGATCTACCAAATAGTTGGGAGTGTCCGAAATGTTGTGGTCATGGAAAACCAGAAGATATAAAGGCATGTAAAGTCTAATTTCAAAAATATATAGTTTTTATTTAATAGAAGTTTCATTACTTGCTTATTAACAGATTTAAATTGATAAATATGATAAGAGCATAATTAAGATGATTCCACAGAAATATCAATGTATGTGAATATATATTCTAAGGTTTTCTATTGTTGAAAATATAGAACATATAATACCGTTGTATGATATTTTTGTAATTTGTCTTGTCTATGTATTTAATTTCACTTTTGCATCATATATTTATATAAGACAAGAGTGCTTAGATTACATCTGGACACTCTTGTCTTAAGCCTTTTTTGTATTAATGAAAACAAGATTGTTTTTCCAGTTGTATTTTTATGACAGAATTTAAGACTGTTATGGATTTGTTCCTTGTATAGTTTTAATATATGTTTCTATTATGAATCTTTTTTTAAAATTCCCATGAATTGTCATATAGTTCTAATGTTGATAATGATTGTAATTACTGATTTCTGATCTAAAAATCACAATACATATAAAAATCAGAAATTTGTATTCAATATAATATAAATATCTTAAAGATATTTCCACACTTGTGATTAAATTGAATAATTTTTTAAGAATCATACACTTCAGAGGTATACAAACTTCACCAAATAATCTCCTAAATGTTTGGGCTATAATTCCACTAATTTAAAGATTAATACAAAGTAATTTGCAATTAGAGGTAGACATTAGGTGCCATCTTGTAACTAAATTAATAATTCTAAATTATTTAATAAATAATTAAAATTATAACTATCTGGAAGAAAAGAACTGACCNTTTTATTGAAACTTATTATTATTATTCATTTTCATCGGGAAAACATTTCAAAGTGTCGTTTCAATTTTATTTATTTATTGGAGTGTTTGTGGATACACGATAATTTTTGTTTTTCCGTCTGGTGCGTACACGAATAAATCAGGTTTTTCGACACGTGAGCTGGCCACATACTGTTGTCCATGTGAGAAGCACGGATTCTCCAAATCTAGCCCACACACTTGCAGCGATGTCAGAAGTGCGATATTCCCCATTTTTATATATATTTTGTAATTCTTTACAATTTTAATTATTTAATTGCTTTTTCTTCTTTTCCTTGGACGTGAAATTTCTAATAGTTGGATAATAAACCTTTTTATTGTAATTTGTCTTTTTAAATTATTTTGAGTTGATATTAAAATTTGGAAAAGGGGGGATCCCTAGATCGGTAAAATAGGCGAATTTCCTCCTACAACTTCGGTTATTGTTCGGGATACAGTTACGGTTTTAACAAAGTTCGAGCAAATACATAATTAGCAAAAAATAGTTGAAATAAAGTGATTAAACAAAAATTATTACAAATATCGTAAATAACAGTTCACAAATGCATATAGAGATATTTTTTGGAAGGGGGAAAAATGGTCTTCACAATTTGAAATCGATCGAACTCACGATGAAATGCTCGTATACACTCGCGCCATCTATCGTAGGATAAATGTACTATGCCAGAAATCTTCGCGGGAGTATATTAAACAACTTCCCAAAGTTTCATGGCAATCGGATAAACAGTGTGGTAATGCATGAAGGACATACAGACAGACACCATACATTCATTTCTATATATATATATAGAAATGTCACTAAATAATCACCTTTATATAGACTGCTTGACTGTTAATGATTTCTGTCATTACAAATACATTAAAGACTAAACTTTTTTTAATAAATATCCAACTTGAAGGGGTGAAGAATATATATATATTGGGCTTTGCAATGTTTGTTACACTTTTGAGGTAGTTACAAAGAGTGAAATTTCTGTCTTTACTTTGTTATTTTGGTGACAATTGAAATAAAATATTAATTTAACTAATATTCAAATTTAAAATAATGTGATATTAAAATATTTTTAAAATTTTAGCCAAGACAAATTAAACCATTACGACAAAAGTTACAAATATGCAATGAAGCAAAAGATTCAGCAATATCTGCTTCTCCACCTGTGCCTAAATCTGTAGCCACATCAACATCATCACCTGCATTGTCACCTTTATCTGTTCCTTTATCTTTATCAAGTTTATTATCATCTCCAAATCAAGTATATGGAATAGCTGCAACAGAAATAAAAAGTGATAATGAGCCTCCTACAAAAAAGGTATTAAGATATTTATTATCTTATTACTTTTATTTTTATTTTATTCACTTTCATTAATTTAATACATAAATTTTTTTATGAATTACATCAGGGTGATTATTTTGAAAAATATTTATAAAATTTATTTATATCCTAATATGTTTTGATTTTTTGACCTATTCCTGGAACTTTTTGAACATATTTTATATTGATCTAAAGAAATGATTAAGAACAAAAGAAAAAAAAATATAAGAGACTAGGATTTATCCTTCTGCTTCTATCCCCATTTTTTTAAGTTTTAATAGTTACCTATTGAAATTTCTGTTTTTTTCTGTGTTTCCTTAACTTAGTTAAGGAAAGAAATATAAATAAGAAAAAAATTATTTTATTACAGAGATTAGTAAAAAAAAAAACAGTTGGAATATGGAAAATCGTGTGAGAGTATTGAAAAAACGCTTGTCTCTTGTTTAGGCTGTATGAAAGAAAGCCCACTAAAAAGTAAAATATTGTAATTTCTGAAATGCATCTGGGTAAAATAAAGTTGTTGATTGGCTAGCATTTTTGGAGTCTGTGGATATAATTCCTAGAAAATAATGGTGTTTGAACTGGTTATATATTGAAATAAGAGATTAGATTTTTTTCCTCTTTGGATTTTAGTTATTTTTTTTAAATGAATATACAGGTATACCTCGACTTACGTCGTTTCGAGTTATGTCGTTCCCGATTATACGTCGTTTGTCAAAAAAGTATATGGAAAAATAAAAATCAAGTTTAAGTCATTTTATTCGAATTTACGTCTGTCCGCCATAAATATTGAAGACGTAATATCACTAGAAAAATGTTTAAAGCACATAAAATCATATTAAAATATATACATTTACAAGTATGTACTGTATTTACAGTACTGTACATGCATTCGTAAATTTAGATTACTTTTTCTGTACTATATTAAAAACTAAAATTTATTTGTTTGTAAGCTTAAAATAGATCCTTACTAACCATATATTATTAAAAATGCATTAATAAATAAAACACAGAACCGGGAATGGTAATTTACGGTTTAGCCTAGTGACAAGTAGATTTGGAGACAAGTAAATTCGACTTACGTCGTTTTTCGACTTAAGTCGTTTTCCTGGAACCAATTACCAACGTAAGGCGAGGTATACCTGTATTTAATGAATGATATTTACAAGAGTTTACATTTTGAATATTATATAATCATAATGATGAATGAATTGTGAATATAATCATCTACTTATTTAACATCAGTTGTGCTGTTCAGGTAGGTAGTTTAGTAGTAAAGGCTCCTCTGGGATCCTAGGTTCAAATCTGAGCAAAAACCCAGGAATTTTTATGGTGGTTGTGTTCCAGATAAGTTGGACACTATCCATGGCTCTGAACCTGGTTAAATCTGCAATGTGTTCTTAAAAAGGCCCTCTTAGTGCCCATAGGGTGAAAAGAGTGAAAAATGAAGAAGAATCAATTTTAATTTCTGAAAGCTTTGAATCTAGACTTAAATGTTTTTAATAAAATATTAACTTTTCTTTTTTACATTTGTAATTAATTATATTAATTTATTCTAAAGAATAATTTGAAATTGTACTTTTCAGCCCAAATTAGATAATTCAAATATTCAAGAAATAAGAAATAATGTTTCACCAGTTGCAATACCTGAACTAACAATAGATAATATGTTTAGTGAGAAAACAAAAGAATCTATAGAAGATGTATTAGAAGAAAAGGTATTTTTAATCATAATTGTTAGTAAAAGTACATCTTTTATTATTCAATACTTATATTTATTATTTATATTTCCAGACTATTAAAACTTTTAACACACCATTATTTAGTAGTGTTATGGAAACTACAATGCCTTCTCCAAATAAAGATATGAACAAAGAGAAGACTAATATACAGACTGCAATTGGTAGGACACCGGATATTGTTATGAGACAGCATCGTTCTGAAATTAGCTACCCTCCAAGAGTTACAACTAGGAAACATAAAGAAAGCACCCGGGAAAGGCTTGTTAGAAGTATGAAAGGTTTAAGGAAAAGTTCAGAACTGCATATTAGTAGAACTAAATCATCAATTGATAGAAGCAACAAGCCTTCAGTTTCTAACACTACAGTATTGTCAAAATGCACTGTGAAAGTAGAAAAAGTTGATGTTCAGAGATTAATGAAAAAAACCGAACAAGGAGGATTGATAGACACTGCAAACAAAGAAGTTGGAAAAGAAACACCAATAGCTACTGTTTCACAAACACCACAAACATCTGAAAGTCCAGCTTTTTGTGATGAGAGGATAAACTTACAATCACAGAAATTTTCCACTATGTTGAGAGATCGATCTAACCTACAAAAATCTAAATGTTTAGATTGTGTTTCTTGTTTATCAACAAAATGTGAAACTGAACATATGAGGACAGAACAAGAAAATTTAGCTTTAGAAAAAGAAGTTATCTTTCCAGTTTTTCGTTACCTCACTCATACGGATTTGTTTATTTGTCAGCTTGTTTGTAAAACTTGGAGTCGCTGGGCTATTGATCCGAAACTTTGGACTCGTATGAATGTGTCTCGCCGTCGAGTTACCATCAATGGACTTTTGGGGATTACCAGAAGACAGCCATTGTCTTTAAATCTTAGTTGGACAAATATTACTTTCAAGCAGTTGTCTTGGTTAATAGCTAGATTGCCTCAGTTGAAGGAACTGTTGTTGTCTGGTTGTTCATCAACAGTTATTACTGCTCTCTGTAGTTGTAATTGCCCATTGTTACGTTACTTGGATCTGAGGTGGATTGATGGATTGACCGATTCAATGATCCGTGATCTCGTATCACCTCCAAAGGACTCAAGACCTGGTTTTGTGGAAACTAGAACACGTTTGAGGCATCTTGCTGAAATCCGTCTGTCCGGAACTGATATCTCTGATGTCTCTGTGCGTCTTCTAGCTCATCACTTGCCACTATTGAGTCGTTTAGATCTCAGTCATTGCCATCAGATAACAGATATGGGAATAGCCGTACTTGGAGCAGCCAAAGCATCGAGATTATCTTCTCTCGACGTATCATCTTGTTCTAATATAACCGACACTAGTCTAGAAGCTCTCAGACGTTGCACTAGTTTAACTTTTCTTGATTTACGAGATTGTGGCCAAGTTTCAGAATTAGCCTGTTCCAAGTTTGTCAGACAGAACAATTTTATGCTCACGGTGCGAGATGGAAAACTCTTGCAGAAACAAACTTAATTAATTACTAGCAGTTGAGAATATTAGTGGGAAATGAAAAGTTGTTACAGTTATCAAACTGCATAATAAGTTGCAATATCTTGTTCAAAAACTAAAACGTACAATGGACGACATATAAATAATAATTGTACCTGTTACACCATTTTTTAATATCTATGATACTGTTAGGAGATGGGCTATTTGTTTGCCTAGCCTACATACTACATAATGGAAATGGAATTAAATATATTCAAGTGATTATTCTTAATGCCTACCAAAAATATGAAACTCAAATAACTTTCTGTTCGAAACTAAGGAAGGGAAGTTGTCGGAACAATCTATTCATCCCATAAAATCACTAAACAGTGTTCATCAATATATTTAAATATTCCAGCATTCAAACTAGAAGCAATGTGTCATTTCAGAGCTATATCATTCCCTTCATCTTAAACTACAGCATAAATTGATTTTTGCAATGTTAGATACAAACTGTGGTTATTGTCTTAAATTTGTTTTTCATCAGGAGTTTTAAGTGAAGTCTTCAATTCTTGTTCCCAAATTGTAAATGTTATTTTAGAATAATCGATAGTAGTTCAATTTCCATTTATCGGTCATCACTGTAAGACCAGAATACGAATCATCAAAAACCTTGGGATAATTTTAGGCATCACTGTGATATGTCCCAAGCAAATACATGATACGTTTACTGTTTTCCTACTAAAAGATATATGTAGCTTTTATCTTCAAGAGAATACTTTTATTTGTATGAGAATTTTTTCTTTTATCTATTTCTATTTCATTAAGCAAGAAATTTTATCCTTTGAAATTAAATCATGCAAAACTAATTCATTCAGTTTACGGCATATTTTCATCTAATATCGCTTTTCTTTTATTTCATCATTGTACAAATAATAATTTATAGAAATTTTCTTTGGCAAATGAAAGTGTTTGTGTTTTACTGAGCAATAGTTTGAATATTATGGTGTTTTATGTGACAATTGCAATATTTAGATTATTAAGTAATTTAATTTTTAATTTTCAAAATCACTTGTTATAGAAACTATAAGTTGTTTGAATTATTTAAATATTCACGAATAATGCAATCTATTTTGTGTTCTAGATATGTAATTAAAATTTTTATCCTGAATTTTTGTTTTTGTTCCATATATTTGTTTATTCAAAGTTTGGAACATTTGCAAATTATCCTACTCATATTTCTGTGAATATTACAAAAATTACAATTTAAAAAATATATATATATTTCTTTTTAACCTAATTTAAAATTTGCAATTTGTTTTTATGACATTTGTGTGTTTAAATATTAATTTATCATGTAGAAATATATATATGCTGAAAGTGAAAATGTTATTGCCACGAACTGATTATTTGTATTTCATCTAAGCCATAAGAAACCAAGATAAAGAAAACAACATTTTCAGTGTTTTCATCGAAAACTATGAAATGGCAAATACCAAAGTTGTAGAGTTTGTTTTGTTCTATTAGCTCATTATTCTTTCATAAATGTAATTAATATTTTGAAAATTTGTATATTTTGTTCATATAAACACCTAAAAATGATTAAATATTAAAGGTGAATAAATGCGTATTTATAATTACTAGTATATAAATTCAAACCTAAACTTTTAAACGGTATTAAAAAAAATCAAAGCATTGTATCTGACACGTAACTTGATTTTACTTTCTAATAGAGAAATTTAGGCCAAAAAGTAAGTATAATTTTATTTGTAAACAGCAGTTTTTAACTATTTAAGTTAATTTTTTATTAAAGAAATCCAGTTCTGACGAGTCCGAGTTCGAGTCTGAAACGCCTCAGAATATTTTTCAGAGTGAATTGATAGGATAATCGGGTCTTATCAGACCGAACCCTTGATGAATATATAGAAAGGTCTTAGTGGTCACAGGGTGGAAAGGACTTTAAAAAAATTGTTAGAGTCAGTTTTGTTGAAAATGTATCAGAATACTGATTTATCCATTTTAATATGGTATTATGTGATTATTTTAAAACGACGTGATCCTTAAAGATGAATTGTTCATTCATTTGGTCTGGTGAAATTCCAATATTTTAATAGAATTGAGAAAGGATCTAAGTGCCAAAGATGTAAAATGTAGGAAATTATTTTACTTTTCCGGTTAGTTATGTGTAGGCTACATAACAAGGGAAAGTAAATGTAAATTTCCACGTTTCGAAACCCAAAAAACAGGAAAATTCGTGAATGTGTGTGTGTGATATTCGTTATTATCATTTACAACTTTTTGTGAAACTCATTGCTACCCTAAAAGTTAATCCTTTTGCCATTTTTAATACAGTAATTAAAAAAAATTTTATAACGATCTCATACAGTTGACATCACACACAATTTTATTTATTATAATTAAAATATACCGCAAAAGTTATTTTTTAACAGCCGGGAAAGTTCCGGAACTCGTTTCTGGATATATATATATATATATATTTCTTTTGTGGTGATCTAGACATGGTTTTAAATAGAAAGAGAATATTAAAGGTTAATCGAAATCCATAGTTTCTCTATAGAAAACTTGTTTTCCTACGTTTTACGTCTTTGACACTTAGACCCTTGCTAATTTCCAGTCTTTATAAATGATTTATTATGCCATGTATAATGAAAAGAATATTGAAGAACAATGTTAGTTCATATTTTGCTAATAATTTATTTCAAAGCCATTTCTTTATATTAGATAAATGCTTTTAATTATTAGCTACGCGTAATTGGTTTATTTATTTACGGCAAGACGACACGTGGGCGATCTGCCGAGGGGGACTGTTGCTCGGGAGGACTTTCTTAGGGAAATTGTCCTCTTGTTACGAATGTCAAGAAAACCCGAAAAATTCCACCTGACCAGCCGTTGGTGAGGCGCGAACCCTGACAAATGTTTAGTATTTTTATCCAGTCGGCCACTCGGGGGCATAAAGATCAGAAACATTTTGTCATGGTTTTTAAATCTAGTAACCTTGATTTTGTGTAGACCGTATAGTATATATGATATATTTTTTAATTGCTGTATATATAATAACAATTATCAATTTTATCATTAATATATTAAATAAGTGCGTCAACTCTTATCAGCCGCCATCTTGATCGAACGACAGTTTGCCTTCATTTGCATATATTTGCTCATTTTGTTATTCTCTTCGCGAAACAGCGGATGAGAATTGAATTCGCTAAGCGAAACTAAATGACTTTTTATGCATTTCACTTTCGCTAGCAACAGAATTTTAAACTAATCTTTACTAGTAGAATGAGACATTTTCATTTGACATAGTCATGTGGTATGATGAAAACCTGTTTATCGTAGTCTAAGTGTCCAATCTCCAATCTAAACGAGAAGCTTAGTTTATCAATTAATCGGAGAGAAATAAAAGAGAACTTTACTTCATAATGAACAAATTTTCACTTTATGTTATGCATATGGATGCACATATAATAATCCTAGTCTGCACGATTTTCGTAACAGACATAGGCTACTGAATGTACTGAACAAGGATCTGAAATTAGATGTTTGAGTTATTAGCTATCAAATGTCTGCGTAACCTATTCCTTTGCTGGTGTTGATCAGTGCTGCTGAAAACCCTTATCTCCCAAGATTGGCAACATGATTGCTAATTTCATTATGCGCAAGAGCTGTAGTGTGAGGTGGCTCAAGTCGTAGCACTCCTAAATCGCATTTTTTAAATTTTGAATTTAATATAGCGGCAATAAGATGAACACTTTAGTCAACCATCGTAGTGAGTGTCTGTCACCATCGGCGAAGTGACAAATCCTTTCAACAAGTAAGTTTATTGTTGTTTTCTTATAATTTTCTGTATATGTTTGGTAGATTTTGTAGCAAGTAAATTAGTGATAAATTCGTGTTCCTTTTTAAATATTCATTCTGTAGTATCTAAAGAGTTGTTTACTCGAAACGAAATCGTAATAGATTTATTCGGTGTTTTCTTATGTTTATTTGAAATACTGTAACTAGTGCTGTCTTAAGATTCCCAAATCGTACTTGTACTTTACGATTTAAGGAATTAGGCTACTCTGTCTGTTATTATTAACTTTTATCTGGCGAGTGTCGGTACAAGTAAGACAATACATTCAACAACACATAATATTTCTTTGATTTTTTGTTTTATTATACAGTACGTTTCTATATTCAACAGTTGACTCAACAGTGAATTTTCCGTTGAGTCCCTCCGTTGAATGATCTGACGTCACGTTTAGCAGAAAAAAGAAACGCTTTCGTTGAGAGGTCGCTTTTCAAGATGGCTGACTTAAGTAACTACTGTAGAAGGTGGCGATTGTGGCTGTTTTGCTAAATAATTAAAGTAACTCGCTTAACCATTATTCGAATAAATCCTTTTATTCAAATGAACCCATATCTGTATCATTTTCTTGTTTACTGGGTCTTTCTTTAATAATTTTTAATTACTTTCTCGAATATTTATATCATTAAAAAGACTTAGAGGGCCAAATATCGGTCGTAATCAATTTTGAACAAAAAAATCTTAATATTTCAATATTGACCAAATTATCCAACATAATCGTGCATTCATATGTTTTATCATATACAGATCGTTCATTAATCTGTCCGCTATTACAGCATCNTATTGAAATATTAAGATTTTTTCATTTGTCCAAAATTGATTACGACCGATATTTGGCCCGCTAAGTCTTCCTAATGATATAAATATTCAAGAAATTAATTAAAATTATTAATTAAAAAAAGACCCAGTATACAAAAAAAATGATACAGATACGGGTTCATTTGAATAAAAGGATTTATTCGAATAATGGTTAAGCGAGTTACTTTAATTATTTAGCAAAACAGTCACAATCGCCACCTTCTCGTTACTGAAGTCAGCCATCTTGAAAAGCGACCTCTCAACGAAAGCGTTTCTTTTTTCTGCAAAACGTGACGTCAGATCGTTCAACGGAGGGACTCAACGGAAAATTCACTGTTGAGTCAACCGTTGAATATAGAAACGTATGGATTGAATATAGAAACGTACGGATAGACTATAAACAAGCCAAAACTGATTTATAATAGTTGGAAACAAAAAGATATGGACGATGCGTTAAGCAAATTACGTGCAGTGGTGATATTGGATTTAATAAAGCACACTGGCAATATAAAATCCCTAAACCAACTCTATGACGTTATCTTCGAGGATTAAATAATAAAATCAAATTCGCAAGGCCTAAAGATCTGATTGAAAATAAGGATAAAAGTAGAAAACTAGTGTTTCAATTGGCGGAAAAATATAAATTACCACATCTTTTTAACACAGAAAAATAGTTGCAAATGATACTATAAAATCATGAAAGATAACTCTTCCTTATCTTTATGCTTTTCAAAGGCAACCTCAGTGGCAAGAGCAGAAAAAAAAAGGAGCAGTTAAAAGAAAGATACAAACAATGGAAATTTAAAAAAAGTTATAAAAGTAAAAGCGATTGTTTTTGTAATCTTTGTGCAGAAGATATATCGTGAAGAAAACATGATTCAGTACTTAAAATGTAAGACGGGTGCATGATCAGTGTACTTGAGTTATGGAAATATGTTTGTGATAATTGAATATGCGACGGTGACATGATAAAAATATTTATTTAAATAGATTACTTAAGAAATAGAGACTTTAGCTCTTTTTGTTTGCCACCGTGACATTTGATGATAGAGAATGCTTCCCTATCATCAAATGTCACGGCACGCCACTGATAGCTTGCCATCTTTTACCCCATTTGAAATCCCAGTTTATAACTAAAATAGATATCGAAAATAAAAAAGAAAGATTAAACACATGACAAGCACTGTATTTCTGCGCATTTTGAGGAGTATTTTGTATTTATCTAATAATAATAACGATAATTAGTGCATTCTTTAATATATTTATTAATTACTTCGTTAATTAATTAATTACATCATTTCCGTATACATTATTTTCATCCATTGCCAAATTTTACGATAGATCATAGAAATGATAACATTTATTCATTTATCAATATGATATTAATTAAATATTTGTTCTATAACACATCATAAATACAGAAACAGAAAATAAAATTCGTGACTAGTTTAAAAGCTCGAACGCTCAATGGGGGCGGTAGCACCCACATTGAGAATCACTGGTTTAAAGTATTTTTCTTCATTTTAACCTGATTAACAAAAATTAAAATTTAATGTATAACATTAAATAGCCTATTAAATATCGGATTATTCGACAGGGCGAATAGACATGAAACCGTCAGAAAAATATGTCATTTTTCGCTCAGATGCAGGCCTACTTTGAGCTTCTGGTATAACTGTATCTAAATAACTGTAACGCGTACTTCCTGATACATTAAATAGCAAAGAGTCGTAAACATTCCTAAATTTGTCATTGGCCAAATTCTTTATAGGTACTGAATGTAACTCTTCTCCGTTTGTATCCTTCAAGGCGATTATTAGATTTCCATAATAATATATATGTAAATTCCACGAAACAACAATGTTCTTCCGGATGCCTCTCCACTTGATTTCTAAAGAATCATTCGATTGTAATATCGCATCGAAAAGGCCCACAGGCTCTCCCTTATCTCCTATAATGTCGAGGACGTCTTTTCGACTCCAGTAATTAATCTTATTGATGTCTTGATTAAAACCTTGAAACCACGAACTCCATTTTAACGAAGGATTCATGGTTACCAGATAATAATCTTCAGAACTGAAAGGTACTTTTAAATTATAGAAGCACGCTTTTAAATTATCATTATGAAGAATATCTGTTCTTCGTTCTTCAAAAATAGAATAGTCATAGCTGATTTTTTCGCTGTAGTTTGTGATGCGAAAATTAGTTACGAAAGATACTGTGGTCATCCTACAAAAAAATTTAATATATATATTTCTTTTAATAATGAACTTTTAAAAGAATTTTAAATTAAGAAAATAAATTGATTCGTGTGCTTAGAATTGTAAACTAGACCAACAACTATTCACAAATATTCGTGTGTTTTTTCCCTTTACTGCATTAATTGGAGTCTTAAACTCAGTCAAAGCAACCTTTAAGATCTCAACTCTAACTACAAGAATTAATTTATATCTCTACCATAACCTTAGATTAAAAAAATAAAACAAATTGAATATTTTCTTTGTTTATGAGATTGCCGTGTAATCCTTGTGCGCTGTTGCACATATGGATTTCATGGATGATTTAATTTTGTTCATAAAGACAGACCCGACCCACAATAAAATTAACCGGCATGAGTAATCGACGAAGAACTGAAGTTGTAATTCGAATTAACCATAAAAAATTAGAAAGGCGAAAATCGAATTCGAACCGGAATCCGTCAAACAGAAAGAGATTGCCTTTATTAGGCCATCAAGCAGACAAATTCAAATATAGTAGTATGAAATACCGGCTCATTAAATTCAAAGTAACTAAATTCACTTTGTATCCGGAATTTAGAATAGTTAACATTTTTATATTCAGTTTCTTTCTTTTATTTTTTTACCAATAACTTTTGTAAATACTAAATTAAATGCTTTCCTTAATTCTATAATAAGTTTTGAAACTAGAAATTTTCAATTTAAATTTTTTCCGAAATTTGAGGACAATTAATGCAGTATTATTAATTAAATATTCGAAGTTTTGATAGTTCGTCTTTTATGTAAGTACTATAGTCTACTTCTAATTTATCTTCGTTATTATGGAATTATATTATTTTTATGGTGTAAATAGATTTTTAAAATATAGATGATTCGAATGACTTTTTAAAATTAATATAAACCTTTATTTTTCAATAAATATCGAATGAAAATTTAAAGCAGACTTACGGTTTATCATAATTAAAATGTTCACTCTGGATCTCTATCTCTTCGCTTGTTTGCTCATCAACAAAACCAGCCCAGATGACTGGTTTTCCTTTCTTTTCTGAATATTGTTTTATAAAACTATATACCAAATTTTCAAAATCTGTAAAAAACAGAAAAAATATATCTTCATTTTAAGAATACAGATTTCATTTTAAGATCCATATTTCTTATTTTGTTAAATAAAAACAATCTGCAATAATTGAAAAAATTGTAGACCTATAAATGCCCACTGTTTTCGGTTGGCTGTTGTCTGTCTGTCTCCCCTTAATCTCGAGAATGGAGTTAGATAAATGAAAGCCGAGATCAGATATGGACATCTTGAGAGCAGGAAGCTCCGAATAACTGTATAGTAACTTCCGATACAAACTTGAAGTTACGTTATTTCAATTCGAAAATTTTTCCCTGTAAGGTGTTATAGATTACCGGCAGGACTCTATTTCTAATGTAATACATAATAATACATAAAGTAGAAAAATATATATTTATAAGCAAAAATTTTACGTGCACAACACCCGATCATTTCATTTAAAATGAAATTTTCTTTAAATAAAAAATGTATCTGTAATTGTCCATATTTAGTTCAAATTATTTTAACTTAGAAATAGTGGGACGTTGGGCAGGTTTCTAAAGGCAATTATCATGCCACTTTTAAATGCAAATAATTGCTTTTCTTATGTAAATGAAAATTATTAATTTAAATAACTATTGTTTTAACTTGCTACTGTTTTAAGGAACAATACTGATTTATTTAATTCACAAAATCCAATTTTTTGGTCTATATTTTAAGCGGCAAGTAATGTGGCGATAGAATGTTTACAAACACAACTTAGGTGATTTTTTTTCTGCGGAAATTTAATTATAGGTTCAAGTGTGATAAAAAAAGGTTTAAAAAAACACTTGTCTATAGGCTTAGTGGAGACTATTCCATTTTAATATAAAGTTTTTCCGTTATTGCAGTAATGTTATATTTTTTTTCTACCGCAAATTTCTGCTGGACAGCTTTAATTCCACCCTCCGAACTTGGTGCGATCGTATTTCGTACACCTCTAAAACGCTTAAACTGAATTTTTCCCGCGTTACTTGAAGACTGTCATAAATTTATAAACCGCGTTAATCGAATATAATACATTAATTAATCGAGGAACTATCACATTTACGCTATTAATTTAAATCAACGATAAAAAGAATAAATATTTAAAATACTTACCTTCTTCGTTCAATTTTATTGTATTGTAGTTTGGATTTTTAGAATTTGTATATTCATTTTTCGTCGTCGTCGTTTCTTCAGATGGATTGTCCGATATATTTTGAATCGGAATTTGTGTTGGTTTGGTATTAAAATCACTCGTATTCGATGATTGAGATTGATTCTCCGATTTTGATGTGGTTAAGACAATCAATCCGAGAATTACGACAAACTTTAAAAATGCCATTTTTAGTTTGATAATTATTAATATTTTCCGTTATATATATATATGATGTTGCTTCAATTACGTATGTGATATATAATGCTAAGTAATGAGATTTGCAATTAAAAGTTTAATGACATGTTGATTTATTCGATGAAAGTTAATCAAGTCGAAAATATAAGGAAAGCGAATGAATTATGCAAATTTATGTTGAAAAGTGATTTTCTTTCTTTTTATTTTCTTTTTTTTCGTTTTCGTTGTTAAGCAATTTTAGTGTTTAATGCAGTTATATTCTGTATTTTCGCGAAAATATGAGCATGCTATTATAAGCGAAAATTGCTTGTTTTTGCTTTTTTTTTTTTTGAAATAACACGTCCTGCTTCTCCTGTAAGAGCGTGCTGTTTGTGTGTGAAAATTTGTTTGGGTTTTTAAGAGCACTACATTGCTGTGTCAATGTAAATTTAGTGTAAAGGTATTTGGATATAGCATATATCTCTGTTAAATCTCTGTGGTAACCATTATTAACAATAAAAAAACCCAAATAAAAAATGAGTGATTCCAAAGCTATGAGAGTTTTTAAAAATAGTGAGTTTTTTAGGTACTTTGCAGATATAGTGACATTTTCCTTCATCTTTAAGAATATGCTCTTACCTACCGTATTTCCGGTAGGTATGCACATACAAAGGTGTATCCTACATTTACAGTGCAAGAAGGCGATTATGAATAAAACTGAGTTTTTTCAATTTCAATTAGCATAAAATTTAGCTTTGTGTTGACAATTTTCGCTATCTACTGGAACAATTCATAGCGCTTTGTGTCATTTTGTTCTCGGAGAGTATATGCCTCATCCATAATCCCAATTATATAACCTGTTCCCCTGACCTACGCCTCTGGGCACATGTTACATAACCAGAAACTGTAACAACTGTTTTTAATAATTCAAAGTAGCATTTACTCTGCACCATTTTTGATAAACGTTTCTTCCTAATTTACAAATTTTATTAAAATGAGTCAACTTTGCTTATAATTTCTGAAAACAATATTGAAACGATTTATGATGAAAGGATAATATTATCAGATAAAATCACTCTATAACGTAATGAAGATGACTCAGATATATAATTTTTATAAGAATTTCAGAAAAGAAAGAAAAAAAAAAAAAAAAAAATAGAACACTCTGCTGGGTTTATATTAAAATTAAAGCAAAGTTTTTCAGAGATTAAATAAAGAAAATTTTTAACAGGAAAAATCTAAAATCTATACTTCATTTATGTTTTATTCAAAATTTTCAATAGAAATAAATTAAATAAGTTAGAATATATGTTAATGTTTTATAATAATAATAATAATATTAAATATTTTAGAAAATTTTTTGTACAGAAAAGTTTGAGCACTTTTTCTGAGAAGCCAAACATTAAAATAAAACGTACATTTTAATCAGTATTTACAAGCGAAAATTACATCAATTCTTTACATTTGTGAAAGTACAGTATTTGTTGCGTTAAAAATTCTCGTGCTTACGAATTTAACAAAATTACACAAAATTAACAATCATCGAATTTATAAAGAAATAATTTTATGGTGTAATCGTCTATTGTCAATAATATATTAGCAAATTCACCATTAAAGATCATAAAAATATTTAGAGAATCATTTAGCTCTAATGTTTTCGTCAAAAATTGATCAGAATTTTAAAATGTTTTTCATGTGTTTTCTAGCTATTTTCCTTTTAAATAATTATAAATGTCCTCATCCATCAAACTATTTACTTATATTGAATTCTGAAACATTCTGAAAGGATTACTGAAGCTGCAACATCGGCTTCAGTAGTCCTTGTTATCATCTCTGGATGTCTGTTCAGAAACGCCCAGGAAGTAATAATAATTACACTGTTGCTTAGTAACTTTGAAACATCTATTCAATCATTATTCCATCATAAAATACCTTTAGCCAGCCTTTTTCGGGCTTATTATCTTTAGAATGACGAAGGCCACCTCACTAATATTTACAGAATCCTTGATAGTAAACAGATGATTAAAAATTGTATTACTACATTTATTAAATAACAACAGGTGAAAATTAGAAAAAACTTAATGATTGCGAGGTCACCGATTTAATCCAAAAATTGCCAAAATTTACGCCACGACGACAACCGGGTTGGAAGATCATATGTGAGTGCGCTTTGGACACCCAGTCAGGATTACCATTTATATAAGAATCTGTTTAATTGAATAAAGATATGCTTACAAAATTTCTTTCTATTTTCTCCTTTAAAAGATTCAGTTCTTATAAAGATCAGTCTAAAGAGAGAATCCGGAGATGGTCCGAATTTCGCTGATTAGGTCGATGTTTGACGTCTTACGAGTCGATGGTCACGGGGCTCTCTTTGTCTGATTAAATGTCGGATAGGTGGAAACTTGGGGTCGGCCGAGAAGTTCGTCCAACAATCGGCCGCCCGGGAAACACGACACAGGAAACTTTAAATTTTAATACGACTGGAGCGTAACTCCAAAGAGTAAACTGATCAGCCAGGGAAGACAGATCTGAGATGTGAACTTTTAGTCAGTAAGTTTAAATCATCGGGAACGGAACTTGGATAACCACAGATCTTAGACAAAGAACTTGGATCTTGGGGAAGAACTTCGTGTGTCCTTGAGACATGAAATTTTAAAGGTTCTCTCTCTGATCCCGCAATCCGATATTCCTCATCACTTTCCGATTGGTACATCCTTGTCTCCAGGTGATAATCCTAGACCTTTTGCCTCGCAGGAGAGGTCAACGTTCAACCTGATGCGGATCGAATACTATTTATTAACTTTGAAACCCTTTCTCGTAATATCATTTATATAGTAAATGACCATAATCCTGCATTTTGTATTTAAGACATAATGTTCTACATAGAAACAAACATTATGAATAGAAAATAAATGAAAGTTTTTGAATTTATAATTAGTTTTTGTACAAATTAAATATAAAACTGTATCAATATATCAGATATTTTATAACAATATATATAAAGCAAAAACTAATGTTTATGAATAGAAATGAAATAATAAAATGTCAGAAAGAATGCAGAAGTAATATGTCAAAAAACACTCAGTTTTAATTAATATATTTTAATCCTTTTATTAATTATAAATAAAGTTACAAAATTGATCATACATCTTTCTGTTTTTTGTTGTTGTTAAATTATTTTGATGAGATTACAAAATACTTAAAATATGCATTTCTTATACTCCAAAGTATAGATATAAATAATATAGCAAGAAATATTATTTTGCTTGAAGATTATGCACTCAGCAATTTAAATGTTATTATTTTCAAACATTGCTAGAATTTGATCTTCCAAATTCTTTTATGATAAAAACTATATTCATATTGGTAAATTTACCAGTTATGAACAATTTAAATAACTCAAAATTTTTCTTAAAGTATACTTTTTATTTAAAAACATGTTAATAATTCATTCAGAAAAAGCATTTATAATGATATACAATAATATATAATTAATATAATGCTAATACTTCATATCCCATACAAATATAAAAAAAAATTAAATCAAATATAACCAATTATATAATAGATAACAATGTTTTGCTATAAATATCTTTAAGATATGTTTTAAATATCTACATTTAAAACATATTATAAATAATAGAATAGTCAAATCCAAACTTAGTAAATTTAATGGAATGCAATAATATTTTTAAAGAAAATTATAAGATTTAATTTAAAAGTCATCAAAAATCAAATCATTTTACTTTTGTATATGCTAATGTTTCATCCTGAATACAATAAGTATCAATATAGTAGAAAAAAATTTCTAATCCAGTTATAACAACAGACATTAATCTGATTCTGTTAGATATGCCAAACAAACTGCTGGATTATTATAGCTCAATAAATATTCTGGCAACTCATTTGGCATAATCCATTCATATTGAAAAACATCTAAATATTTTTATCATCTTGTTTTCATTGAGTCTTGAAATTTCTTTTTAAGATTTAATATAACATTTTTAATTTATGCGCATTTTATAGTTTGAAATGTAATTTTTACATAATATATCTAGTACAACTTCTTATAATAAAGAACACTTTAAACAATTAATTGGTTTTTAATGGTCAGTGAATGAAATGAATTTTGTAAAATATTGTGTAATATCTACACAATACTATTTGTTATAGAACAAATACAGTTAAATTTTGTGTATTTAAAGATATGTTTAATAAATTTAGAAATTAAATTTTAATTTCTAAACTTGTATTTTGCATGTTTGAAACAAAATTATTATATCTGCATTAAAAATTTGATGATTAAAAAAAATTAGTTTTCATTGATGTATTTTTGCATTCTATCAAATCCATCTACATTTAATATACAAGTTTGTCTCATTTATGTAAATGTTTCATTCTATAAATTTGTATGCAAGTCAAGTTTTACATGAGTTAGAATTTGTTTTTGATAATGTACTTGAAACAGTTACCAGTGTGATTTCTTTGATAAAAGCATAATTAGGAAAAAAAATAAGAAAAATCAAAAATATATCAATTCACTGTTGTTATTTTTTTACTTATATATATTGCTAATTATCATCATCATCATCCTAATAAAAATAAATTTAGTTATAATAAATTAGAATTTAATTACTGTATTTTTATAAGTTTGTAAATATATTTTAATGAAAAATATTTGCATATAAGTCTACATAAGTTTATATAAGTTGGGAATATCTATATTTTTTCAAATACTGTACTAAATGTATTAATGTTGTCTTGTAATTTAAATATGTTTATTTTGATTATTAAAGTATTGAAATATCTATATGTAATTGAGTTTAATACATAATTATATAAAGGAACATAGTTTTTGTATACATGATAGACTGACTACTCAGTAACAAGTTTTAAAATTTTACAATGTTACTTATTGTGAAACTTGTGATGACTCTTTTCATTCAAAATTTTGAAAAATGAATTCAAATATTTACAGTTAAAAAAGCCATAATTTTGAAACATATTGAAAATTTATAATTTAATTAATAGAGAATTTATTATTTACTTTCTAAGAATTCTAATATTTAATTTTATTGTATTTACACAGATGAAAACTAACTTTTGAATTATTAATTATCAAATTTTCAACACAGATATAATCATTTTTTAAAATGAACTAAATATTAAAATTATATATTTCTGTTAATATTATCATTCATTCATATCATGGTTTCTCCATGAACTTTTTCCATATGGTCAGCAAATCTGAAATAGAAATATATTTATTAATATTAAATTCACAGTATAAAAACTATTGCAAATTCACAAATAAATGAAATAGTTTTAATTTTCATATTAAATTCAGAACACAAATCTATATCTGTATTAAAAACAAAATGTTCCATCACTGCCACACAAAAATAATGTAAATTTAAAAATTAATTTGATTTACAATTTGAAAATTTCAAAACAACTTTTAAACAATTTTAAAAACATTGTTTTAATTTAAATTTATTAATTAATTTTGACTTTACACTGAAACCAAAACCAAATTTAAAAATAAAGGTCAGAGTTTTAATTATTTTATTTTTAGTTTTAATTAACTGACTAACTAGTAGGCCTATTACTTAATAAGTAAATCCAAATTCAAAAATTCTTATTGCATTAAATTTATGTTTACTAAGTCTAAACGTAAGGGTTTGACATATTCACATATATCAGATTTACTTGAAGATAAAATGAATTTTTTTTCCAGGATTTAGTATATCTTAGATTTGATGTAATATGTCATAATTAGCAAACTCTAGTACTATTCATCTTATTTACTCTGTCAATAATTCCATTGCGTTAGTGATTTAATTAGACAAATATTTGAGCTATAAAAAACCGGTAAAAGGCTTATAGATATGTGCATTTGTTATTTGAGCTATGTTGACCTCTTCAATATTTACTATTAAAATCTTGTTAGTTTATTGTATTGATAGTAATGTAATAACTACTTGGATGAAAATCACAAAAACAGTTGTTCTGTAATCTTTCAAGAAGTGGTACATTTCTGGTGCTTCAAATGACACTGAAGATGATTGCATATGGAAAGATTGAGCATTTGTGATGCTTCCAACACTTAAGTGTTTGAAATCAGGATGAATGAGAGAAGGGTCATATGTGGGTGTGACAGACATGCTGACACTGGTCTCCTTCACAAAAAAAGTATTTATTGGGAGAAAGAAAAATCTTATACTTTTTGCTGTAACAATTGTAACAATCCCAAATGTTGGTAGGAAAGAGTCTTAGGGAGAAAAGTCTCTATATAGTGTGATTTCTGAGATGCTTGAGTTTTCCTGAACTGACCAAGCAAAGGTGCTAGCTAGTCTGTGTTCAAATTCACATCAGATGACCAGTATGTTGGATATTAGGGATCCAGATGGTTAATGGTTTTTCAGCTGATGGTATTTTAGCACTTGTCAATGAAAAGGCATAGCAATCAATGCTACCTGGACCCTCAAGATCTTCAGATGAACAAATGATGGATCAGAAAGTGGATTCTGCCAAGAAATGTGATGGATCATGACAATGAATTTTTTCCTTTTGATAGGATTAGATCTTAACAGAAGAAAGTCCATATGGGGGAAGATCTTGGTGGAAGAACATATGAAAAGAGGATCTTGGAGAAAGAACTGATCTTCATGGAATATCATATTTTCTTGTGATGAACTAATAGATATTTGCCAAAGAACTTTGTGTCGCTGAGACACAGATTTTCATTATTTTCTATTTCTGATCATCCATTCCAATTGATTGCTCACCCATTGCTAAGTGTAATGCCATCTCAACTCAGATCATAGGAGAGAAATCAAAATTCAACATTTTGTCTGATTTTAGCTAGAGATGGTTGATCCTAGGACATTCTTATATTGTTTATACTTTTTGCATTGTGTTTATAATACAAAAAAAAAAAATATTTCTATTTTCTCTTCTTTCTTCAAAAATATTTTAATGCAGATTTTAGTGAGTGATCCAGAGCCTCACATATTGAATCCAGTGTCAGAGGTTTCAGTGGACTTGGATAGCATGCAAAATATCGATATATAACTTGTTAGTTATTGTGTAGTTTATTGTGCAATAAATGTTGAATAAATTTATGGATCAGTTTTGTTGACTTATACTTTGTATTAAGTAACATGTACAATTTGCAAACATTACATTTTCAATACAGCACAACTGTATAGAGTTTTAAAAATGCAGACAAATATTTACAATAAAAAATACAGACTAAATTGCAATACTTTCTTAACAATGACTCTAACACTTGTATAAATTGGATGACTTGGAGAATTGATTGACTGTGTTAGTGGCATTATGAAAGCAAGGCTCTTTGTTTTAGGAGATGTTGGTATGATATCATACTACAATGCCTCTTCCAAGATCACCTGCATTTGAGATGCACATAAATTTCTTGATAGTTGGAGACACTTTTCATAAAGCCTACAAATGATTTTATCATTCTAACCAAATTGTATTTGGAATATAAGTTGAGACTTATCCCACACACATTGAACTTTTTTGATATAAATATAATTTTTCTTATAAAGTAAAAGCTTGATATAACAGACCACCACAGGACCAAAGAAACTGGTCAGTTATAATAAAAATCTGTTTTATCATAATTATATGTTATTATGGACTTGTCCATTATATGAAAAGTCCATTACTAAATGGTAGAATCAGATTAGAATGGCTCTCAATAACAAACCTGAAGAAAATATCTGAGGTTCACAAATGTTTTTTCCAGGTCCAGAGACTAAATCAATGTATTTTTACTTCTTTTCAGCAGATCTGTTACTGAGAATATAAGGGGATTTTACTATACTGTATATAGATAGATAGTAATAATGACTTATCCATTACTATACATTGATATTATGGACAAAAGTCAATTACGTAGTGGACAAAATTTCAGTGCAAAATATATAAGCCAAATTTGTAAAAACAATATATGTTTCTATCAGTAAATCTGAAATATAAATCTAAAGCTCTGTGTTTTCTTTTTATGATATATGGCTTTGCTTTATGCAGCAAATCCAAAACTCATTGATTAGAAAACAAAACAAAAACTACATATGATGTAAAAATAAAAATCTATATTGAAAAATTATTAAAAATGAGTTTTATATTACTTTTATTTTGTTTTTTGTAAATAAAATATAGGGTTGGCAACTAAGTGATTGCAGATTTTAAATAAGAAGAAAAATTCAAAATTTTTGCTTAAAAATATAACTTTATTCAATTAGTTATTGTCCATTTTTGTCAATGACCTCTTGCCATCTTTCAGGCAGTGTCATAATTCCATGTTCATAAAACTTCTGATTTTTGCCAGCAAAAAAGTGAATTAAATGTGTTTTTACATCATCAGCGTCATTAAAAATTTTACCATTTAAGAAGTTCTGCATGGAACGAAATAATGGTAATCTGAAGGCGCAAGGACAGGGCTATATGGTGGATGTAACAACACATCCCAACCTAGCTCCAATAATTTTTGGTGAGTGACCAAAGATGTGTGGGGCTTTGCATTATCATGCTGGAAAACAACACCCTTACGATTTGTGAATTCTGGCTGCTTTTCTTGAACTGCATCACTTAGTTTGGCGAGTTGTTGAACATATACATTTGAATTAATCGTTTGGTTTCTTGGTAAAAGTTCAAAGTACAGAATTCCTTTATAATCCCACCAAACTGACAGCATAATTTTTTTTTGGTGAATCTCAGCTTTTGGTGTCATCTGAGCTGGTTCATCTCGCATCACCCACGATCTTTTCTGATTAACGTTGCTATAAACTATCCACTTTTCATTGCCAGTAATCAGTTGTTTCAGAAATGGATCAATCTCGTTGCGTTTCAGAAGAGATTCGCAGATGCTAATGCGTTGCGTCAAATGAATTTCCTTAAGCTGATGAGGGACCCATAAATCCAGTTTCTGGACATAGCCAAGGTGTTTTAATTTTTTTGAATGCATGTATGTGATACATTGAGCTTCTGTGCAATCTCATGCGTTGTGCTATGACAATCTGAATCGATAATGGCCTTGATATGGGTCTCATCAACTTCAACTGGACGGCCAGATCGTTGAGCATTTTTCAGTGAAAAATCACCAGAACGAAATTTGGAAAACCAATTTTGACACTGCCTTTCTTTTAAGGCTTCATTCCCATATACGGCACGTAACTTCTTGTGTGCTTGTGACGCGTTCTTGCCTTTTCGGAAATACAGTAGAGCGTCGATTATCCGAAAGTCAATCAACCGAAATGTCAATCATCCGAAAGAATTTCAGTCGGCAAATTTAAATTTTTGCTGGTGCTGTGGCACTGCAATCTTTGGCTATATCTTGGGCTACTCAAATATTTTACGTTTTTGATACTAAATTAACTTCTGAAATATAATTTTTTATTGTTTTTTTATATTTTTCAATATATTTATTTTGTTTGTACAAAATAAAAAAATAATTTTTAACGATACAATAGTCTTCGTTAGGCTTAACATCAACAAAAATTCAATGCAAAGTGACACGCAACAGAGAAAAATTTCAACATGGGATAAATTAATATATTTTTTCGTACATAATCGGTTATCTGAAACATTGATTTTTCCGAACAACCTCAGTCCCCAATTGATTAGGATAATCGACGCTCTACTGATGATGACAGACGAGGCTCGGAAGAAATTCAAACGGATTACCCCGAAGAACAAAAACTACATATGATGTAAAAATAAAAATCTATATTGAAAAATTATTAAAAATGAGTTTTATATTACTTTTTCGTAAACTACATATGATGTAAAATAATTCTTCCATTTTTAAATTTTCTTCCATTTAATTTCCATTTTCATTTAATTTCCATTTCCATTTTCTTCCAATTAATAATTCTTCCATTTTTAAATAACTACATATGATGTAAAATAAAATTCTTCCATTTTTAAATTGAATAAAAACGAAACTAAGTAACTAATCGATATAATTTTTTTACTAAATTAAAGGTGGAAGTCCAAACAATAAGAAAACAATATAGGTTAAATGCTTTAAACACGATGACAAAGCAAAAAAATGTGCTAAGGCCACCTATTGACAAAATCCGCAATCACTTAGTTGCCAACCCTATAATAACCATGGCAAAATAAAATGATGATTGCAATGAAATAAAATAGTGATTGAAAAGTCCATAATAATGGAAGGACAGTGGTCTGTGAGACCTGAAAAATAGTCCATAGTAGCAAAAGTTCATTATAGCAAATGAGTTTTCTTATTGGTCTGGCCAAAATTATAGAATAATTATATCATCTGTCCATAATAATGCAAGGTCCATTAATCAAATTTTTCTATATAAGCATCAAACAAAAACACTATATTGAAAGATTACTTTCTATGAAAATTCAGCATTAAAAAACCAAAAGATATTCTATCATGAAGACATTATGCAAGGATGCCTGTGCTGTGCTCTTATATCATACAGTTACCTTAAGAATTTTTGTTTTTATAATGTTAAAAGGTAAATTAATAAATTTACTTTAATAAATAAATCAAGTAAAAGATGTTTTTTCTTTTTCTCTTTTATCAATATGGCTACCAATTTGGCTATTACTGAGGACTTATCATACCATAATCAAAAAGATGATCAGATTAGAATTTCTTTATAAAGAGGAGTAAACTATATAAAGTAGTTCTAATCTTGTCACCTTTTTGTTTATAGTGTGATAAGTCCTCATTAATAGCCAAATTGGTAGCTATATTGATAGAAGAGAAAATATAATTTTTTTTTATTCTCAATTGGCTGAAGAGTACAAGATTCACAAACATTAATCTGAAATCATAAATTGCAGTCTTGTAATGAAATATAAGTCTTGTAATGAAATATAAACTATATAATACTAAATTTAATAATACTAAATCCATGCATTAGAATTTCTTTGATTCTAAAATTGCCTAATATTCATTAAGGTTAACTATTGGTTAACATCAACATTTAGACAATTCCACGAAGTCCAAAACTAATATGCAATAAATTCTCATTAGCGTCAACCATCAATGATAATCTATTGTATATTAGTTTTAAGCCCACCTAAGTTAGAAGGCCATAAATTAAGGGTTGACTATTTTATAATTCTTGATTTTAAACCTCAAATCTACTGCTTTAAAACATATTTGTGAGATCCGACCCGTGGACAACCCAATTTGTTTTTCTGTCTTCCAAATTTTAACAACTGTAACATATTTTGAATAAATTTATTACCTTACTGGAAAAAAACCATCGTCAGAAAAACGAAATCAACTATCTCCCTTTTATATAAACATATTAAGTATCAAGTTACAACTCTCTCCTTTAACGTAAACATTCGACCATCTAACAATAGCAGTCGTCTGCAAGTCTTAATGTTGACGATTAAAGTACAACTTCGACGATTTATTGCAGCTCGGAACCATCTTTAACCTCACACCTGCTAAGACAATGGGTCACATGATGACTTTTCTCATGGCAAAACGTATAAAAAGCCTCCTCCTTCTTCAATCGGGGGAGTCGCTGATCGGAAGTCGACCGAAGTGTATCAGAGGCCGTCTAATCTGGCTATCTCGTCAACCCTATCCCGAACCCATCGAACCTGTACCAAATTGCCGACTTTGCTGGAGAAGTATCACCCTGATTGACTCTCAGGAGGTATGAAACTTGATTGTAAACTCTCTCTCTCGTACGTGTATTAGAAGGAGTCGTGTAATCTTTAATTTCGTTAGTCAGTAAAATAAACTTCTGTTTTGTTTAAAATGGTGTTTTTACTCGACTGTACATCGTCTTATCGTCGACCCCTCTGACTCTCCTCCACTCGCGCAATGCGTAACTGAACGTAATGCTATCCTTGACAAGAAAGTAGGTCACTGACCTGTGGCCTTATCGGAGAGGTTTTCCCAACCTCCCCGGCGGCTCACATATTTAACTTTTTTCCTAGATTTGAAAATATCTCTTTTTAATTATTAAATGTCCTTACAAATTGTATCTTTTCATTGTTGATATGCCAAGGAAGCAAATAAATGATAATATAAAAGTTGCATGAATTATATGGTGATAAAATTTTTCAATAAAAATCTGCACTTGTGGATTTTATGTTGCTTCAGTACATAAGGCTGGAAACTATTATAAACACTAATGCAATACTACATTTGTTTATGTGCCAATTTAGTAATACACTGAACTCCTGATTATCCATGCTAATTAGTGCACAGGTGTGCACAGAAAACTGGAAAGCATGAATAATCCAAAATAGCCCTCTAAGGTATAAAAACTATTCAGAGGTTTTAAATGAACTATAGTACATATACAGATCAACTCTGTTATAATGAAATGCAAGTGTGAGTCCCAAGTTTCATATGCTATATTTAGTCAATAAACATAAAATGTAGATTTTTTTCTATCTTCAAAAATTTTGTGTAAAAATTTAAATTTTACATTTCTATGTATAATTCTTAAAATTTTTCCAAATTACTGTAGTTTAATTTTAGGATTAGTAAGATGTTTTTTCAAATTGCTGTTTATAATGCCAACTTTGCCTATTGCAAAATAATACACCAGAGCTAATAACTCACCTCACTTCCATCCTTTAGAATTGGTAGTGGAGAGAGAAAAGAAAATGAATATTGCTCATGATACTTTGTCATTCTAATATTTTGACTATTCATGGATAATCCGTATATGACTAATTGGGAGTTTGGTACATACAAATGTAAATACTAGATAAGAATTTTAAATTTTTATAGAACTAAATTTTTTAATGCATTACTATTCTAATATATGTTTCAGGAATTTAACATTATTAATTAATTAAGAAATTAATGTCTAGCATATATTTCAGGAATTTAACATATGATAATATATGAATTATCATAAAAATAATATTCTGTGTGTAGCATCTTTGCAATCCAAACAATAATTTTGGTAGACAATCAAACAGCAATTAGTTAGAAAAACGTTACAGTTTATTTAAAACACTTTACATGTTTACCAAAATTATTGTTTGGATTGCAAAGATGCTACACACAGAATTTGAAGATACAGCAACCACATCTTCTACATTAAAAAATAATATTGTTTTTTATTAATATAAGGGTGGATCAATAAATAACCAGCCAATAAGATATTCTATGCTGTTGTTTTGACTGGTTATTTATTGATTAAAAGAAATTAAAAGAAAAAAATGTTTAATTTTAAATAATTTATTTCTTAATGAATTTCTCAAATTATGGATGATTCCTTTGCTTTAAAAGTTTCAAATCTTACAATAAAAAAATCATTATTAATTGTTAAGAAATCACTGTTAAATAAATAAAAATTTACAATGTTATAAACAAACAGTATAGTAAATCTACTTAAATAATTTTACTTAAAAGTTATTAGAATTAATAACAACTTTCTTTACTTACCGAGCATTACATTCTGAAGATAGATCTCTTTTACATGATTCAGTATATGCCAATTTATATAAAACCTGTATAATATACATATAGAATTACTATTAGAAACTTGTAATAACTGAATAATTATGGATATACAATTAAAACTGAATTGGATAAATCTATTGTATGTCTGTTATAACTAATAAACCTTGATGTGATATTCATTGCATTCATATGTATGTTTAAAACAAATTGTTTAATAAAATTAATATAATATATTTCACATATTTAGTTACTTTTTGCATTTCAAAAACCTTTATGCAGAATGGTGACAAAATCTTTCTCCATTAAATTATTTCAAAAACAATTAACCACTCAGGGCCTTTTTATCAGTGTATACAAGCATGCACTAAATGATGATACCACTAAATGATGAAACAGTCTCTGATTAGACAGAAAGTTTCTCTACCCTTATTAATAGAAAATGAGAACCTATGTAATTTCAGTTTTTCTTCAATTCTGAAATACCAAATAGGCTTTCTCCAAAACAAGCTGTAAAAAAAGTAGTGCCTGTATGCACCACTCCATAACAGGGATGCAATAACGAAGGAACTGAATGCAATATTTGCATAGTCATGGATAGGACTGAGTGATCCAAATGAATAATTTAGGAAAATACCAAAATTCACTTAAATGTACTGCAATTTCTTTGAGTTCACATATCTAAAATACCTAAAATTGGTTGTCTATACTACCATAACAGATGACATTTTATTAGCCATGCAGAGTTCTGTAGTTTCAAAACTACTGTATAATTAAAACTAAAATGAAATAGTATCTTTAGTTTTGTTGGGTCTTGGAAATTTATCATTAACTATAGCAGGATTGTCAATTGCAATATCAATGCAAGGGTTAATTAATAAGTTTATGGTAAAGTTAAAAGAGAATCAGTACTTAAAAGTTAGTTTATTTTTCTTTTTATTTTAATTAAAAAACTTGAATATTTAAATTTTATTTTAAAAACATCTTAATTTCAAATACTTTGAGTTTATTCGAAGATGGGAATTTTTAAGAATGTTAGCTGATGGATTTTGGAACATTCATAATTTGAATGTTTGAATTTTAAGCCTGTAAATAAGTGTTTATTAATAGTATCTAAGTGTAAAAGACTTCTCAAAGCTTGAAATAATTTAATGTTTTTGTTGGTGATTTCATTAATGAATGATGATTGCCAATATATCAATCTTCATAAAAGAGATCAAATAGGGCTAAAAATGGCTCTTAAGTGAAAATATTTCAACTTGATAACTTTAAAATGAAACTTGATGTTATTTACTGATTGCTGTGCTGATATTATATAAGTGATCCTTTGATTCATTTACTACTATGTTCCATTTAATTTTAAAACTTTTTGAAGTTTGTAATGTTTCAACTGAAAATACTTGAAATGTAATTAAATTTGTTCATTTATACATTGCTGTTTGTTTTGTGCTCACTAACACCCAATTTAACTCTCCTAAGTTTAATTATCTACTCTATGGTGTATGCTTGCTTCAACCTGGATAGATACTTACGTAGCCTTACATTAATAAAGTTAATTAAATTTTACATCAGATAATTTATGTAATTCTAAAAAAGTAATTTTTTAACACAATCTAGAGAAAATTTTTACTAATAAATGATATTACCAGAAATATTAAGCAATGCAACAAAAGAGTGTAGAAAAGTGTAATCATTCTTGCTGTTCTGTTTGATAAAATTATTTTCCCCTGAAAATAAAAACAAAAATACAGTATATTAAATTTATAATAATGTGAACAAATTTATTTAAATATGAACATTTTTATTTTATTATCTTGGTTGAAAGTTGTTGGACTAATTATTTATTTTAATAACATAAAAAAATATTAAAATATTCTATTTTTCTCAGTTTTTTTCTATTAATTAAATTACTTCTTATGCACCAAAAATTTATTATTAAACTTTTTTTGATTTAATTTATAGCTGAAAAAAATTGCTTATAATAAGTAAAAGTACAAAAATAAAGATTAATACGAGATGGCACCTAATGCTTATCTCTTGTGCCAAATTGGTTACATAATTCATTTAGTAATTAGCCTTAAACTAACCCGATAGAATTTCGGCATTTGGTTGGTGTTAACTATATTATGTATCGGGTTTAGCGATGTTTGTATAAAGATATTTCAAGGAGAAAATCTAAAAACTGTTATTAATAAAATTATGTAGGTCAATAAACTCTCACAAAAATAACCTTAAAGAAATAACAAAAAAACAATTGAACATGCTTTGGAGGACCTTAATGAAGTTCAGAAAGAATATTTCAGATGGAAGAGGCTTTTACCATCTGAAACATGATTCGAAACTCCACTCCCTACTCCATAGGGGATTTGATTAATGCCAGCAAAGCATGGCTCCAGGCTAATGATGCTGTTATCATACAAGTGGACAAATCTAATGATTTGGTACTCCTCTCACATACCACATACACAAGGATCCTTCTTGAATACATTATGGCCACAGAATGCAGTGGCCCCAACATCTATTAAAATGACTACAGTCCAGAATATATTGTAAGCACCTCTTTGGCATGAGAATGCCACCTGAGCAATGCTGTGATTACATCCCCATCAACACCCAGATTATTTGCTTTCACAAAGGTGCACAAACTAGAAAATAGCTTGAGACCAATGGTGGACAAATATTGATTGTTGACCATTCACATTGAGTGATTCCTCTGCAAATTTGTCACTCAATATGTACCTGCATATGAAGAGCTGATGTAAGATTGGAGGCCGATCAATCAGTTACCAAAGTGGCAAGATTTTCAATGCCCATCATTCTGTTATCTCAATTCTTTGGAGACAATTCCAAACAACAGGAACCATTATCAGAAGACATTGTTTCAGGTTGTCTATGTTGGGATGATTGTTATGTACGGTTCCTAGCCAAAAGAAACAGTAGGGTGTCTGCATCATTTCTGCATGCTAGCCTTGTATCATCCACAGGAAGGCAGGTATCAGTCTCAACTGTTACCATAAAGCTTCATAAGGCTAGACCCTATGTCTGTTGACTGGCAGTATGTGTGCCTTTAACCTCCAGACATATGCAGGTCTGTCTAAAGTGGTGTCAGGAGCATGTAGGCTGGACTTGATAACAATGTGCTCATGTTCTGTTTGCAGATGATTCTAGGTTCTTTCTGGAATCTGACAGCCATTTCACAACCATTAGCCCTGATTGAGAAGCTAAGAAGCCTTGATTTGTATGATGAGGAGTACATGATAGTCTTAGATTTTCTGACTTTATAACCACTGATCAAATTGGAACCCTGTTTTTGTCATCTGAGGGACTTTCTCTTATGGAAATTCCACCATGCACCTAAGCTACATAATCAAGTCTTGGAGCTGGCACATCTAGCAACTTATTCATCATTCTTCTCATTTAACAACACTACTTACATACAGAACAGAGGTGTGCCCATAGGAAGCCCACTTTCGGGGTACTTTGTGAAATAATCCTTAGGTTCCTGGAGACTTCTGTCCTGCCCAAGTATGATTCCAGCATTTGATTGTATGCTAGATACGTATATAATGATCTTATCATTTGGAAGAAACATCCCATCATCCAGAATTTTATAGATGATATCAGTAAGAACCTATACAATCTCACACTGGAATTGAAGCAGGAAAGTGATAGGGAAGCACATTTTCTGGATATTATGGTAACATTCAGGAATGGCAGCATATTCACAAGCATTTACAGGAAACCTTCCTACAATCCCCTGTTCATTCCTTGAGGTTCCCATAATCCTCTCAACTATAGACTAGCAGCATTCTGGACACTGATCAGGAAAGTGCATATACACTGTACGGATACTTGGAATAGAAACAAGGAATTGGATTACTTCATTTCCATTGGTGCAAGATTTGATTACAAACATAGGACCATTAAAACCCTCATTGATTCATTCCAACAAAAAACAGGAATTCTTCACAAGCTGAACACCCTATCATGGACTATGCTGCTCCCCTACAGAACATCTTTTAGGAGATAGGCAACACCACTGGTTGCAGCATCACCTACAGAAGAAACCCTATGGTTTATAGGTTATTAAGAAACAATAAGGATCTCCAGACATGACACTGGTTTCAGGCTTTTACAACATACCTGTAACAGACAGCAGATTTGCACACAATCTCTACTACATTGGGGCCACTCTGAGATCCATCCAATAATGCTTAAAAAAACACTAGAACAATGTTAGAAAATCCAACACAAATACCACTTTAACAGGCATATGCCATCACTAATCAAGATTCTATGAATATTGAATGGGACCAAGCTCAAGTCATCCAAAAAATAGGGAATTGCTGACACATTCACAATGCAGAAGCTTTCATATTTATAAAGTGGCATGTAAGGTACATTCTATGAATTATAAGGACATTAACTCTCTGTCAGTAGTTTAGAGGTCCTTTTTTGTACATCCACTACATAAATAATGCAAAGCCTCACAACAGCTACAGAATAAAGTATTTACATCATTTAATTTAACAGATGGGGATTCATTATTTAAAGATATTTTGTATTTATTTAATTTTAATGTTTCTTTGTATTTATCAATTTAATTTTTTATGTACTTGTTTATTTTATTTATATGTGATGATCTTTGTATTTTTGAATATTTTTGAACGTATATGTTTGTTTTACATATCTTAACATTTACATGTTAAATTTGAATTTGTATTCTATAATATTTTAATCCAAACTATCATTATGGCATTCTATTTACTTATTGTACTGGAGGAAGGACGTTAAAAACACCAAAAAATGTTTTAGTTATTAAAATAATTATTTTTGCTGTTTCTTCAAGGTTATTTTTGTGTGAGTTTATCTTTGCAAGACAGCTCTGAGTTAGTTATAATTATGTAGGTCTAACATTTACAGTAAAAATCATGCTTTTTCTATAATTAAGAAAGAAAGATTTGAGCAAGATACCAAATTGTTAAACTCTGGATTATTTTCATTTAGTTTTAGATTAAGTATTTTGTCAGTTAATTGTGATTTATTACCTTTACATCATTATTAGTATTAATTTGTAAGTTATTAATTCTGTGATTTGTATTGTATTATTAAAATTGGTTCATAAACTTTGTTTTGTTCATTCATGTTTCAAGAAAAGGATAGAAATTATAATATCACATGTTAAATAATACATGTGATATTATAATTTCTATCCTTTTATTCATTCTAGTACACATTTGTAACCTACAATAGGTAGATATGTATAAACACAAATGAACATTATATAAAATGTAATAAGAACTAGTATTTAGTAAAATACAAGAATGTATGTACTTCTTTCTTACTATATACCAGTGTTTCTCAACCTCTAATGAATCGTCACCCCTTCAATAAAACCGTTACATAATATCGCCCCCTTCACTTCAAAAAAAATTTTGTTGGGTTTATTAGTTTATTTGATAATTCTATACTTCATAAAAAATTAAACATTTATTTACTAGAATATGTATTAGATTTTGATATAATTAACAAAATTAAAATTAAGCATTATTCACTGTGAATCACCACTGTAAGCTTCAAAATTCTGATGCCGAGGGCCAAGGCTAATGCCAAATTCGTATTGCATTGAATAGACTAGTCACTAGTATAATGTTATTTGTTAATTATTGTACGATATAACAAATAAAATATCTAGTTATTCTTAATATAGTGTTTTACTATATCACCTAGAAAATTGTTTTTTACCCCCCAAAATATAAATTGTTACTAATCGCCCCCAACATGGAAAAACGCATGGGGGCAATATTGCCCCATTGAGAAACACTACTATACACTATACAAAATATTTGATATTTTTCTTACACTTAAATAAATTAAAATATTTAAAAATAGTTTGAAAAAAAATCTTTATATTTTCATCAAATGAAGAATTTCTCAACGTATTTTAATAAAGTGTTTAATTATTCTTTGATGAGAATAAACAATTCAGCCAATTATTTCATAAATAATTCAGTTGAATTAAAGGACAAAATTTCTTTTTTTATTTCTATTAGATGATTCCTATTTATCCATATGAGATTCATATATTTTCTTTGTTTTTCCTAAAAATATATAAAATCAATGAATAAATTAATAGTTGATTATATTTATAAAAATTATTACTCTACTTTACTTTTTTACTAAATGTTGAAAATGGATTCAATTTTTCTTCATATTCTGCCGAATAACGATTATCCATTTCATCCTGTTGTTTCAAATGCTGAAATAAATTTTAACACAATAATTTTTAATGATAGAATATTTAAATAATACCTATTCTGAAGCAGAAACCCTAATGAAAATATCATTTTAAATTATGTGTTAATGGTACATGATTTCAAATAATATGACATTTGACATGTTAAGTTTGGCAAAAATGATATTACTTGATTTCAGTTGTCAGGATATTATACGACTTGATGTCATATCATGAGAACACTTGACATCAAGTGATATCACTTATTCTCATCTGTTAAAACATTCTGTACATTTTCAATTTTTGAACCTTTGACATCAGCTAATCTCAAGTGATAGGTTGTGGTGGCATCATTTGATGTCATTTGATATCATGTCCAGAAGCTTTTGAAAATATCTTGAAAAAATTTCTGACCTCTATAAAACTGTTTAACACTGCACTTGGTATTGTTTGAAATTAATCAGATACCATTATAGAAATGGTATCAAGTGATATCATTTGAAAATGGTGAAATAAAATAATATTTTTACTAGAGAATTATTAAAACTTGAAATAATTTTGTTACTAAATGTTGTTTATATTAAATTATTTATTTATTTATTTAATAAATATTTTCAAGATATTATTTTATCTACTGTATATATACAAAACGTGAGAACGATTAATTCTGCAATTTTGTAATTCAAAAAAATTAAAAAGACATTAAATGGCTACTAATAATGATTAAAATATTTACTCCATACTTATTTAAATGTTAATTTTTATTATAAGCAATTAAAATATTATTTATGTTTTATTGAAATGTAGAATTGTAAAAATAACATATATAACTAACCTGATAATTACTTTAAATAACAAATGAACAGCTGGATTGTGTAACATAACTTCAAATTTGAGTATAAATTGGTATCAAATGATATCATGCCTTGTCATTTTGTCATTTGAAACTGATATCATTTGAAAATGGTGAAATAAACCATAAAATTCTAAAAGCTGAACATGTAAAATTCTTCAATTGAACAATTAATAAATTTTAACAATCTTAATTTTCTGTCTATGGAACATATAAATTTATTAAAATAGAATAAATAAAACAAATAATAAAGTTGCCTTATATGCAGGATGGTTACTAAATATTTTAAATTAATTTGCAAATATTTAATATGACAATCTTGTCATAATATGCTTCAATTGCCACTATTTATCTGAGGACAATAAAAACAAAATTGGAGACAATACAAATGCTTTTATTTAACAATATACCTTAGGAAAAATTATTACCTTAATTTGCTTACCAAAAATTACCAACAAGTAAGTGTTTTCAGATATATCTTAGAAGAATTAAAATAAAACAAAAATATTAAAGAGCAATTTATTTTCTTGAATTAATGCAAATTAATTTTTTTTTAATTTTAAAAGCTTCATATGCATAGAATTCCATAGATTTGATTCCCATTTATCATTCTTATATTAGTTAAAAAGGAGAAAAATGCTTGAGAGTTGCATCATATGGCTTTACTGTGAATTGCTAGAAGGACAGTACTATGATATAGCATATGTTAAACTTGGCAACGTTCGAGTGCTATCTCTGATCATTATAAGTGGAAAAAATGAAAGGTCCAAAAATTATTTTTAAAATTAGCAAATTCAATTGCAATTTTTTCCCAACACATTACTCACATACTGAAGACATTGTAAAAAAATGTTTTTGAGAAATATAAGGTCTTGCACACATTATTAAAATTTTTGAAATTTTAGTGTAAACTTGGTAATAACAGAGTTGTGTTAGAAATAACTATCACTCAGTAATGGCAAATTTATGTGGTAAGGAAGTGACTATGATAATCTCAGAATATTCATCATTATTGACAATGCATACAGAATTTTATAAAGTCATATCCCTTTCAACTGATCAATATTTGCAATATTTGGAGTGTATATAAGAAACATTTAACATTCTCAATTGAATGATTGCTGGATGAACTGATTCCATGTAACCTGGTGCAATAGTTATCTGGATCTCCATGGATAGCAAGTCATTGACTTTCTGAACCTTGAAAGTCTACATGGGGTGCACCTGCACCAGCATAATTAAAAAGTCTGATTTCTTGTCATGAAATAAGCTGAAGTTATAATCACTTCAGTAGTTTCATATTATGCAAATTCACTTTTGGTGTCATGTTCAAGTAGTTTTGAGAATTCTGCATCACCCTTATTCAGGCACTTGAGGATATACCTGAACCCCAGAGTAGCAGATTGCAAGTATTTTTTCTTAGTTTTTTATTTCTCTTATAAAGTAAGTATTAATCATGTTAATTAACCATGTTTTAATTAAGGCAAAAGTTACAGAATATTTACTACATCTTATTTCCTAACAAAATTTAACTTATTTTCTAAAAAATTATAACTAATGAGTTTAAAAAAGGTAATAGAAAAGGTTTTTGATTTAGCAAAACAGAGAGATCAAATTTATTGTTCACTTTAAATCTTAAAATCAATGTGACAATTCAGTAGAGGAGGAAATTTTTATTGCCAACTTTTGAAATGAAAGTGAAGATGAAGAGGAGTTTAAACATTTTTCAATTTTATGTTTAGTTATGTATTAAATCCAATTCAAACGTTTTATATGTATGTATATGTTACCGGCCAAACCCGATTTCAGGCCAAACTAGTTTGTCCTATGCATGTCAGGATATACTAGTTTAGCCTAGGATAATCTAGTTTGGCCTAAATACTTTAGGCTTAACTAGTTTATCCTAGCTGAACTGATTTAGAATTATTATTTAAATCAGGCCTGGCCAACCTAAATTTTTTGCGGGCCACTTTGATCATATGTAACATTACAATGGGCCACAATTTAGGCAAACATGCTTTTAAAAAAGTAAAACAAATATAAAATGAATAAGATTTCATTGTTATATCAAGAGTTCGTACTTGCACTTGCACATTATAACAATGACCTATGCAAATTTTCATTTATTTAATTGTTTTGGTATACACAAAACAGAAAACGAAAGTTTTAATAGATATATAATATTATTTAGCGGGCCACATAATTTAATGTGACGGGCCACATGCAGCTTGCAGGTTGGCCAGGCCTGATTTAAGTATATTAATAGTTAAAATAAAATTAAAAGGCAATCAATTAGATTTATTCAAACATAGTCTACTTAATTATAAAAACGGTATTGATTAGAAGTGACACAACACTTGTACAAAACTATAAAATAAAAATAAGCTAATCAGTACAGTAATATCCCGAACTTATGCGATAGATGGGACCGAGCGACAACCGCATAAGTCGAATTCGTGTAAGTCGGGGTATAATTTCACAATTTGTGTAAAATCCAAGTTGGATGTATGTAAGCTAATAAATGTTCTCATTAATCTTATCTCATCTTTTGATTCGTTCACGGTTATAAGAAATCACCACATAGTCTCTCAAGTCTCCGTAAATATAACAAACACAGAAATAAATAACAGAAAATAAATTGTAGCTATGTGACGATTCTGCGCGACACGTCCGAACAATGTAAGCTGAACAATAGTGTGGGGGGGAGTGAGTAATCGAGAGTTGCGTGGCGCTCAAACAAAAGACGAATCGACGAGATTTGAAGATCGCATAACTCCGGGTTCACGTAAGTTGGGGTAGCATAAGTCAAGGTATTACTGTACTTATCAGTTTATATTTTTTTATTAAGCCATACACTTTTAAAAATAATTAACAATTGAAAATATTTTCAAAAATTCAAACGAAATAATAAAAATAACTTTTAAAGTCAAACTAAAATTAAAAACGAACTTGTTTGTGTTTCTTAGTGTAACGTATAAAATATTTAATCCTTTATTTATTTTTACAGGGTGGGTTAAGTGTATTCAGGTAACCTCAATGGCGGCACTTCGGATTGTTCATGCTCCCAGTGGACTCCTCCTGGAGGGGAGCCGCCGGCAGGCTGCTCATTGTTTAATGGCACTAGTTATTGATTCACGGAGTTCTTGAACAAAAGAAAAAAAAGGAAACATCTACTAAAAATGTAGTTAACACCTAACCAAACCAGCCTAACCGAAGCACTGCCATTGGGGTTACCTAGGTACACTTTAACCACCAGGTGTACTGTGATGGCATTTTGAATTACACAAAATCATTTTTTTTTACACTGGCACCTATTTGTAGTGTATAAATCAGTTCGGCCTAGGACAAACTAGTTAAGCCTAAAGTATTTAGGCAAAACTAGTATATCCTGACATGCATAAGACAAACTAGTTTGGCCGGTAACATACAATGTTATGTTATGTTTTATTATATTCTTTGTATGTTAAACAGATCTGTAATTGGGGATTCCTGTAGGTTGGTTTGGTAAGTATATAAATAAATAAAGTATTTAGGCAAAACTAGTATATCCTGACATGCATAAGACAAACTAGTTTGGCCGGTAACATACAATGTTATGTTTTTTTTTATTATATTCTTTGTATGTTAAACAGATCTGTAATTGGGGATTCCTGTAGGTTGGTTTGGTAAGTATATAAATAAATAAATGCTATATTCAAAATAAATAATGTTTAAATAAAATAAATTAAATCAATCATTTTATATAGTTATTAATGATAATATTAATTTTATGAGATAAAATGAAGTACACTTACCTGAGATGGATAACTTTGAAGAAATCTAATTTTTTCATATAATTTAACATTATCTGCTCTAAGTCTTTCTATATCATTCTGGGCTGTCGTAAGCTTTTGTTGAAGTGATGAATTTTCCTAGAATAATATTTAAACTTAAATACTTGTCATAATTTTTACACACAAAACTTAATTTCTAATATATTAAATCATCAAATATCCACATAAGTTAAAATAGACTTAGTGTTTCTATTTATTTTTCAAGGTTTATGGCATTTATTCTATGATTATGTATAATTTATTTTATATCAATAAAATAAACTCTAATAACAATAAATGATTTGGAAAATGTACTGATTTATGTAAAGTCCAAGAGAATGACAGCCTAGTCCATGAAACTTAAGAATATTGATACATTATTAAGGTTCTTGATAAGGTGTATTTTTGTTTAATAAATTGAATAATTTACCTTATATTCAATCTACTGATATTATATAATCATGTCTTAATTTTCCTTCTGTATAACTTAAATTATTAAAATATTTTATTCTATTTTAACATATTTTAAGATTTTTAATGGTCTTTTATCTCTGGATTTTATTATTGTGCATATTCCTACTCACTTAAATTCAAAATTTACTTTTCTTGTGCTTTCCTAATTTTAGGGTAAATGTTTCACATTTTTTATTTTATCATAATATTATGCATATGTATAATTTTGAACATTTGTTACATTTGGATTGTGTTCCTTTTATATCATTTTATACAAAAGGCTATGTATTTTTAACTGTGGTAATTTTTAATTTGTGATTTTTGATTTTTATGGAGTTTGTAGGTGTTTGTTTGTTACTTGGAGAATGGTAATCATATATCATGATTTATATATCAATATAAATAAATAATAAATAAATATATTATTGAACCAAGCAAACATCTTAGAAGTTCTAAAATCAAATGATGATAGCCAAATTGTAATATAGATTTATAAGTAATAAGTAGTCTAGATTTATAAAAGAGGGCATACAGAGAGTGATTTGCTAATTATGACTCACTTTTTTACTTAGTTTCTTTTAGTGTTGCCACCAGGCCTGTTTTCACCCAGACAAGCCAGTTTTTAAATTCATGGTCTGAATCAATCATTAATTTTTCCGGTTTTCATAGAAATTGTGAAATTATGATAAAAGAAAATAAATTTATAAAAATATTTGCAAGTATTTTATTTTAACAGTTAAAGACTTTAACATCACACCTCACTCAAACTTATCTCCTTTTAAGGCGGTAAATAAAAATAATGTAATATTTATTTTTATGTAATTTTTCTCATTTATTTTCATATAGTTTAATATTATATGTAACCATTACTGATATTAGTTTTCAATTTCTATATTTATATTATATATTGTATCAGATACAATGTATCTTTTTTAACTTAATACAGTAGAGCCTCAAAAACTCAGCCTAATGTGGACTGAAGGGTGGCCAAGTTTGTGAAAATGCCGGGTTATCGGGAATGGGGTTAAAAAAAACTAAGTATGAGTGTTTCCTCGAAAATACTGTACTGTATTTGTATGTATTGTTTACTTGAGAATACAACAGAGAATAAACTTTTCAAATACCCTTAAACAAAGGAAAAGTACGACCTTTATGAAGGCATAGAGCCTTTACTACATGAAAATGAAAATTAATGAATACACTGTGTACAGTAATTTACCTGATAAGACAGACTGCAGAAAAATACTTTATGAGGCAAAAAGCTGTCTATAATGAAAATTAATTAACTAAGGATTTTTTTGCCCTGCTAGGGTGTGGCCGAGTTATCCGGAGTGCCGGGTTATCGAGTGCCAAGTTTTCGAGGCTCTACTGTATTATTAATGTTGGTATGTGTTATTATTTATTATTCTTACGTTTATGTATTATTTTTTCAATTTATGTCAACATCGGACTGTTATTAATTATGTTTGGATATGCCACATGTGATTATTCTATTACTTTAATAATATATCATGTACAGTACGTGTTTACCTTCTAATAAAAAATATTTATTTTCAACTCACAATAAAAAAACTTAATTTTTTTATTTCTAAGTATAACATCCTAATTTTAAAATGTCCAGGTCTGCAATTTTGAAAAGGTGACAACACTGGTTTCTTTCACAAAGCACATGTCAAGGAATTGTCTTTGTCTGCTCAGTGTGTTCTCCATCTTCTCACAGCACAACATCATTGTTTCCACGATTTAAAGATCTTCTTGCTAGTTTTGACCAATAGCAAGAATGTTGAATTACTTTCCAAAGACCATCTAATGCTGTAGCCTTACAAAGAAAGAGATGTTTCTTCAGGAAGTCAAATTCAAAGAAATCCATGAGGCTGATGTCAGGTGCTTTGGTGGGAATGTCCTCTGCATGAATGTAGTTTGGTCCACCTTCAACCTTCAATTTCTGGAGATAAGCAATTGTAAATCTATCTGTGTGATTAGACTCTTTATTATGGTGAAGAGTCACTTTGGCTTCTCCAGGATACAACTTTGGAATCTCACGTTCCAAACATGGTTTCAAAATGTTCTCCACATAATAATTAGTGTTAACTTTCACAATTTTTTGCACTCTGATAAGAGGAAGGAAGTGTTTCCAGTCCATCATTCCTTCAACAATCATAAATCCTTCAGGCTATCTTTCATGACATTTGACAAGCCATTCTTCTGGCACTTCCTGTTCAGGCTGCACATACAGAATTTTTTGAGTTCCATTGCAGTAATCAAGGTATATATACATTTTATTTAAGGTGCCCATATACTCGCTTTTTCCTCCTTAGATGCCTCTCATAGAGCTTTTTTGCACTAGTCTTTCAGTTCTGTTTGTGTGCAGATGTGAGGCGATTGCAGATGCTGTTTTTCCTGGTAGCTGCTTGCAGATCTTCATGTATAATGGTGTTAACTGTGAATTGAGATATACTCAGATGTTTTGCTATGGTCCTCTGGTTAGGTGGATTTTCTTTTCTTATCATTTCCTTAACTTTCCTTATTTTCTCCTTACTACGAGATTTGTGAGCTCTTGGAAATACTGGGTGTAACTCACCAGAAGCACTCGCTTGTCACTTTTTCATTTTGTTACCAAGAACTCTGATAACTGTAGACTGGGAAACTTCAATTCCATTTTTCTTGAGGGCTTTTATGATAGAGCGGGATGAAAGACCTTCTTTGGAAAGAAACTTCATGTGCATGTCAACTTCAACTTCACTCACAACTGCTTCCTCCATTTCTAGAACAATAAAACCCAAACATTCTTAGAATGCAAAGAAAAGCAACATCTACATCTACCAGTTTTCAAAACTTTATTTATATTTGACTAGTAGAATGAAAAATATCTGATTGTGAATTTGAATCATAATTAGCAAATCACCCTCTGTATATATATGTAGGCTGTTTTTTTTTCAAACTCAGATGGTCCATAAAAAAAGACAAGTGTAAATACCAAATGAGTTTATTACCAAAAGGTAGGTACAAATATGGTTACTTTTCAATATAATCACTATGAAGATTAAGGCATTTGTCATAACTGTGGACGAGCTTTTCCATCCCCTTGTCACAGCAGGTTGCCACCAATAACTTGAGACAAGCCCTAACATTTTTTTTGAAGATCGTCATTAGTCTCGAACCTCTGCCCTCCTAGCCACTTTTCCTGTTCTGGAAAGAGGTGAAAGTCACTCAGCACTAAATTGGGGCTATATGCTGGGTGTTTAAAGGTAAAGACTTCCACCTTTCAGACTTCCACCCAGCTTAAAACTAATGTATGAAGACGTCCACCTCTTTCCTGAACTGAAAATGTGGCTAGCAGAGCAGAGAACTATGATGAACTAATAATGATCTTCAAAACAACATTGTTAAGGCCATGTCAATTCACTGGCGGCAACATTCTATGACAAGGGGATGGAAAAGCTCGTCTACAGATATGACAAATTCCTCAATCTTCACGGTGATTATGTTGAAAAGTAACCATGTTTGTACCTAACTTTAGGTAATAAATTCATTTTGTTACTTACACTTGTCTTTGTTTTATGGACCATTGGAGCTTGAAAAAAACAGCCCTCATATGTGACAATTAAAATTTAAAATGAACAAAAATGTATTAGAAAAAGGCAAAATTGAAGAGTAAATACTAAAACATTTTGAAGTCTTCTACACAGCTATTCAAAACTGTCAGAACAAAATTAATACTAGCAATGTAGATCTTCCTTAAAGGTTCTCCACCTTTAATGAAAGGTCAACTCTGCTAGTGTTAAATGTGTTCTGATGGTTTTAAATGGACTTCAAAATGTATACTTCATTTAGACTTCATGTTTTTGTATTTAGTTTTCAATTTTGTCATTTTTCCAATACATATGATGATGTTGATAGTAGGAATGCAGACAAACTTCTTATTCTTGGAAATGGCTGATTTCTTAAAAAAGTTGATTATTAATGTATCCTACATATTTATTTCTTTGTCACTTCAATGATAAAATGTCTTGATTTATACCATTAAATGTGAATATAATGTCTGCCTTTTTAATTGAAATTATGTTGAAATTTTTTGTTTTATGCTCCAGTGAAGTATTTTTATATTAGTTTTACATAAAACAAAATATATTCTAATTTGATGATTTTTTCAGAATAAACAATCTATATTAAAAACAGAATGAATTTTATTCCCAGAACTGTAAACTATTTATAGGAAATTGAAATTTTTTAAAAAATTTTCTTTGAAAGATACAATTATATTGTATTAAAAATACTAATTAAATATTTAATTGTATTGAAAGTTATTAAATTTTCTAAATTGATATTTTTTTAATTACAATTCAGATAAATAAAATTCATTTTTCACAAAGTATGTAGTGTTTAATAAAACTGCATTTTTATCATTGTTCTAATTTGAAGACTGCAAACTGTCCAGCTGAAAAGTGGACACTTTACAAATATTATGTTCTGTTCACACAACTATTTTTGCATGTATTTCTGTAATTCTAGTCAGTTTGTTAATTTTATGCCAAACATATTCAACACACAAAGAGTGGATAAAGAATGGTAGGCCAATGTATCCAGACCAGATCACTATGATAATTTTTAAGGATTGAACCCAGACAAATTCAGGTCCCCAGAAGCAGGCAATCAATTTAGCTTTTTGGTCATCTATTCATCACAATGAGTATTTCTATACTCTTAAAATCCCCAACTGGCTGAGAGCACTTCAGAAAGTGAAAAAAAGCTACTATAAAGTACAATCATTAGTATAGCCAGAAATAAAAGTATAGAGAAGTGTATGGTCTATTTTACTGAAATGTCAGTTTTTTTACATTTTCCCCATTTTTTTATCAGTGCTTTTTCATAATGTAGGTTGGAAGATCTATAATCTGTAATTCTCAAGTACAAATTTAATTTAATAAAAGTGATATATATATCTATATCTATATACAGTAATACCCCGAACTTACGCGATAGGTGGGACTGAGCGGTAACCGCATAAGTCAAATTCTGTTACCGCTCGGGTAACTGAATTCGACTTATGTGGGGTAACCGAATATTGGGGTATAATTTCGCATATAAATACATACAAATAATTTTTAATTGGGGCTGGAAATTAAAGAAAACAATAATTTAGAAAAAATGTTTAATAAAATCTTAGATAATACACATGTATAACAAATTAGGCCTATATTATTTTACAATTTTTCACATTTACTTGATTATTACACCATAATTTTAACATTGTTTCCATCTCAGAGATAATACTGTAATGTTTACAAATGATGCTTAAATTTAAAGATTGAGCATTTTTCACAGCTTCGAGAATTTTTTCTTTGCCTTTTATAATTGTTCTGACCGACAATTCCGGTAGATCAAACTTCTTTGCCAATTCACAAATTTTCATTTTTGTATCGAAGTCTTTAATAATGGGTACGTTCATAAAGTCAAACGAGTTAAACACGTTAGTAACAAATCGTTCGAAAAGTCTAATGAAATAGGAATAACAATGACTTCATTCTCACTTAACTCGTTCGACTTTATGAACATACCCAATGTTAACTTTACATTCCAAAGATAAAGTTTTTCTTTTCTTGTTTGATGCAGAAGAATTAGTTCTACTTCGTTTTGATGACATAGTAGAGTCTCTCGAGTCTCCATAGATATAACAAACACAGAAATAAATAACACAAAATAAATTGTAGCTATGTGTGGATTCCGTGCGACACATCCGAACATGTAAGCTGAACAATAGTGTGGGAGGAGTGAGTAATCAAGGGTTGTGTGGCACTCAAACAAAAGACGAATCAACAAGATTTGAAAATTGCGTAACTCCGGGTTTGTGTAAGTTAAGGTATTACTGTATATATATAAAAATGGACATGTGTATCCCTATATTTCATTTTTCAGCCAAAACTACACATCGCACGTGAATGGTGTTTGTATGTGGTAGTAGCCCCAAGTCTCCATTCGTGCACTATGGTGGTTGCGTCTCGATAGCTGTAAGGGTGCGGGAGATATGGGGGCTTAAAGTGGTTGACTTCAAAGATTTTCTATTTTGATTTTTAAAATGTTTGAACCGTTTTAAATTCGAATTGGTTCGATTATAGAATGATTGTAAACGTTCCAGAAAATTGATCAAATTGAAAATAGTTCATTTGACTGGACGTAAAAATTCTCTAATTAGTATGGAAACAGGGGACCTAATTCTTGCATATGGGGTTGAAAGTGGTTGACTTCAAAGATGTGTAACAATGGAAGTGTTAACAATGGAAATGTTGAGTAACAAAGGAAGTGTTAATATAAAGCAACATGCAAGATTTACAGGTGGTTTTTTGCGTTTTTGCAGAAAATCTAACATATTTTTAGACTCGTAAAAATTCTCTAATGTCTGGAAATTAGATTATCTTAATCTTCTCTATCTGTCTCTAATTATCTTAATCTTNTTCCCCCGAATCACTCTATACGTTGCAGTCAAAACCAGTTTTTAGTTAGGATGCGTTTTAACTAGTTAAAACTAGTTTATACTGGATGTCTTTGTTAAAATCTGTTTTGTCTAGTTAAAACTAGAATTTACTGCTAGTCACAAATGAATTTGAGTTAAAACTAGTTTTAACTAGACAAAACGGGCTTTAACAAAGACATTTAGCATAAACTAGTTTCAACTAGACAAAACGGGTTTTAACAAAGACATTCAGTATAAACTAGTTTCAACTAGTTAAAACGCGTTCTAACTAAAAACGGGTTTTGACTGTAACATTACTAAGATATAAGGTTCTCGTGTGTAGGTGTCCTACTCTCCCTCAATATCAATGTTGCTAATACAGTCTGTTTCATTTGAAGGAACCAAATATATTATATATTTTTCTTCTATGTATTTTGATTTCACTTTGGACGGTTTGCATTAGTGTTTATACCTTGGTTGTAATATGTTTGTTAAAATTCTGATCACGTCAGAACACACTTTTTGTTTTGTTGTGCTATATCCATTTTTCTACATAATTATTTCTGATGACTATTAAATGATTTTGTAAAAACTTTATACCTTAATATTAACCCAGCAGTGATGCAAGTTTCATCACTGCTGGGTTAATATCAAGATAGGGAATTTTTACAATATTGTATAGCCCAGTTTCTGGAGTACAGAAATTTTTATTCTTTAAAAGATTTTATAAGATATCACATTTATTAAATAATGTTGGAGTATTTCATTGCAATTAATTAGCAAATTGATTTGTTTTAGATTTAAATGCTACTAGAATCTCCACTGGCTTATTTTCTATAGTATTCCATAAGTAAATTAATGCACCCTCTTACATTTTTCTATACGTAACTCTACAGTTTATATCTAATTCACATTCAGCCTTCTTACTGCATATTATTATTATTATTTAGGCATATTTATATGCCTCTTCTTCATAAATTAATAATGAAAAATTGAAATATATTTATGAGCAGATGATTGCTGTAGATCAGTGGTTCCCAATTAGTTTTTCTTACATACCACTTCAAAAAAGAGCTCAAACTCGCGTACCCCTTATAGCAGAAATTCATATTAATCCATACTAATATAAATTCGAAGGTAATTCTGTCTGTCTGTCTGTCTGTTACCTTTTCACGTCTAAACCGCTGAACAGGTTTTAATAAAATTTGGCACAGAGATAGCTTACATGTTGGAGATAGACATAGGCTATATTTTACTGCGAGAAAATATCTTACTCCCACGAGAAAATTCAATATAATGCAAGCGAAGCTGTGGGTAGACAGCTAGTGATAAATAGAATAAGTTTTTTTTACATTTATTACCTTTAAAATACAATTCTAATAATAATGAAAATAACATAAGGTTATTTAATTTTAATGCGACAAATATACACAATTTTCTTTGCACAACTTTGTAAAATCTGGTTGCTTTTTGGTCGGCTTCAGTCTCGAGACATCTTAGAGTTGAAGTCGGTGATGAAGTCGGTTTTCATGTTTATCACGGCTGAAAATCTGCTCTCGCAGAGGTATGTTGTGCAAAATGGTAGTAAATATTTTATTGCCCTTCGCTGACATGATAATAATGATAATTGTACAATTAACATAAATTATGTCAATTGTACAATTTTTGTTTCTTGTGTAAGAATTTCATTTAGGTATTGTCACAAATGCATTTTTTTAATGAAATTTTAAGAATATTTTTAGTTATAAATAAACAAACTTGTGCATTCGATATCATGTTGTAAATTGCCGAATTTTTGATGGTCCACCCATTATGTTTTTGATTGCTCCATCTCATGCATTTAAATTTTAAATCGAACGATTTTAAATTGCTGTGCATACCCAAGGGGTACGCGTACCACTAATTGAGAACCATTGCTGTAGATTACTCTAAAAACATCTTTAATAAGCTTCACAATAAACTATACAATGACTCATTTTATTGTTTTAGGTATGAATAAAAAAATACAGATATGCAAAAACATATCTGTAAAAAAAATAATAATATTGCAAGATAAGTTAATAAGCAGATTACTTATGTAAGGAAGACCTATAACTTTATTTTATCTGTACTCATGCACTTCACTGGAAGATCCTTAATAGAAATTGGGATATACAGTATCCATAGATTCCGCTTTATTCAGTTTAACAACACATTTAACTGTATATGAGCCACAATCATACATTGTTGACATATTTAAAGAAATAAGTGAGCATATGTAAAAAACATTCTTACAGGCAAGTGAATTACCAAACTGTTTTGAGTGGCTTTAGATTTTAATTATATCCTTGAATAGAATTTCTGCTAGGCTTATAAAACAGCATTGGTAATTATACACTTGTTTCTGATAGAAACAATTGAAATATTCCAACATAATTCAATAAATAGAATCTTATAAATTATTTAAGGCAATTTTTACTGTTATTTCACCCACTGGTTAATATATATATTTTTTTAATGTACCATTGCAGTTGTTCAAATGTGTTTAAACTTTAATGTTCCAAGAATTTTTTGTTCTTCTGAAATTCTGCTTGACAACATTTTTTAATGAGGATGAAAGTGCAGATTATAATGGATTTTAACTTAATTTGTTTATTCTCTCAAAAATAGGTTACTTAAAATTTTATTCTGTCATTTTATAAATTATATAGCTTCTTTAATCAGAGCTTGTTTTNGCTGAACAGGTTTTAATAAAATTTGGCACAGAGATAGCTTACATGTTGGAGATAGACATAGGCTATATTTTACTGCGAGAAAATATCTTACTCCCACGAGAAAATTCAATATAATGCAAGCGAAGCTGTGGGTAGACAGCTAGTGATAAATAGAATAAGTTTTTTTTACATTTATTACCTTTAAAATACAATTCTAATAATAATGAAAATAACATAAGGTTATTTAATTTTAATGCGACAAATATACACAATTTTCTTTGCACAACTTTGTAAAATCTGGTTGCTTTTTGGTCGGCTTCAGTCTCGAGACATCTTAGAGTTGAAGTCGGTGATGAAGTCGGTTTTCATGTTTATCACGGCTGAAAATCTGCTCTCGCAGAGGTATGTTGTGCAAAATGGTAGTAAATATTTTATTGCCCTTCGCTGACATGATAATAATGATAATTGTACAATTAACATAAATTATGTCAATTGTACAATTTTTGTTTCTTGTGTAAGAATTTCATTTAGGTATTGTCACAAATGCATTTTTTTAATGAAATTTTAAGAATATTTTTAGTTATAAATAAACAAACTTGTGCATTCGATATCATGTTGTAAATTGCCGAATTTTTGATGGTCCACCCATTATGTTTTTGATTGCTCCATCTCATGCATTTAAATTTTAAATCGAACGATTTTAAATTGCTGTGCATACCCAAGGGGTACGCGTACCACTAATTGAGAACCATTGCTGTAGATTACTCTAAAAACATCTTTAATAAGCTTCACAATAAACTATACAATGACTCATTTTATTGTTTTAGGTATGAATAAAAAAATACAGATATGCAAAAACATATCTGTAAAAAAAATAATAATATTGCAAGATAAGTTAATAAGCAGATTACTTATGTAAGGAAGACCTATAACTTTATTTTATCTGTACTCATGCACTTCACTGGAAGATCCTTAATAGAAATTGGGATATACAGTATCCATAGATTCCGCTTTATTCAGTTTAACAACACATTTAACTGTATATGAGCCACAATCATACATTGTTGACATATTTAAAGAAATAAGTGAGCATATGTAAAAAACATTCTTACAGGCAAGTGAATTACCAAACTGTTTTGAGTGGCTTTAGATTTTAATTATATCCTTGAATAGAATTTCTGCTAGGCTTATAAAACAGCATTGGTAATTATACACTTGTTTCTGATAGAAACAATTGAAATATTCCAACATAATTCAATAAATAGAATCTTATAAATTATTTAAGGCAATTTTTACTGTTATTTCACCCACTGGTTAATATATATATTTTTTTAATTTAATGAGCTAGAAACGTCATTCAGTGACATATTTAATACTAAAAGAATTTTCTACCATGATCTGTCTGATAGAGTAAAATTTCCAATATTAATTCAATTCTAATTTCATTTTTAATATATTAAACAAATTTTAAATAAAAAAAACTTTGGAGTATATAAAAGGAGAAAAACTTAAGAAAGAGTTTTTATAAAGAGAGAGAGTGAAAATATATGTATACATTGCAGACTATATCATATTATATAAACAATTTAAGTGAAGATTGGTTGGAATTATGGCTGTCTTAACAATGATTGGTTGGAGGAATCAAAATAAGCATTTATATGTCTATTCTGCTGTTATTCTATTTCCTTAATTAAGTGCATAAAAGTAATAAAATAATAAAAGTAACTTGTATCATAATCTTGTAATTATGAAATTGTTCCTCTTCTAAAACAACCTATTATTATTGTAATTACTTCCAGTTCCTTCTGTATATTTAAGCTAGCAATAAATAGAATAAGTTTTTTTTACATTTATTACCTTTAAAATACAATTCTAATAATAATGAAAATAACATAAGGTTATTTAATTTTAATGCGACAAATATACACAATTTTCTTTGCACAACTTTGTAAAATCTGGTTGCTTTTTGGTCGGCTTCAGTCTCGAGACATCTTAGAGTTGAAGTCGGTGATGAAGTCGGTTTTCATGTTTATCACGGCTGAAAATCTGCTCTCGCAGAGGTATGTTGTGCAAAATGGTAGTAAATATTTTATTGCCCTTCGCTGACATGATAATAATGATAATTGTACAATTAACATAAATTATGTCAATTGTACAATTTTTGTTTCTTGTGTAAGAATTTCATTTAGGTATTGTCACAAATGCATTTTTTTAATGAAATTTTAAGAATATTTTTAGTTATAAATAAACAAACTTGTGCATTCGATATCATGTTGTAAATTGCCGAATTTTTGATGGTCCACCCATTATGTTTTTGATTGCTCCATCTCATGCATTTAAATTTTAAATCGAACGATTTTAAATTGCTGTGCATACCCAAGGGGTACGCGTACCACTAATTGAGAACCATTGCTGTAGATTACTCTAAAAACATCTTTAATAAGCTTCACAATAAACTATACAATGACTCATTTTATTGTTTTAGGTATGAATAAAAAAATACAGATATGCAAAAACATATCTGTAAAAAAAATAATAATATTGCAAGATAAGTTAATAAGCAGATTACTTATGTAAGGAAGACCTATAACTTTATTTTATCTGTACTCATGCACTTCACTGGAAGATCCTTAATAGAAATTGGGATATACAGTATCCATAGATTCCGCTTTATTCAGTTTAACAACACATTTAACTGTATATGAGCCACAATCATACATTGTTGACATATTTAAAGAAATAAGTGAGCATATGTAAAAAACATTCTTACAGGCAAGTGAATTACCAAACTGTTTTGAGTGGCTTTAGATTTTAATTATATCCTTGAATAGAATTTCTGCTAGGCTTATAAAACAGCATTGGTAATTATACACTTGTTTCTGATAGAAACAATTGAAATATTCCAACATAATTCAATAAATAGAATCTTATAAATTATTTAAGGCAATTTTTACTGTTATTTCACCCACTGGTTAATATATATATTTTTTTAATGTACCATTGCAGTTGTTCAAATGTGTTTAAACTTTAATGTTCCAAGAATTTTTTGTTCTTCTGAAATTCTGCTTGACAACATTTTTTAATGAGGATGAAAGTGCAGATTATAATGGATTTTAACTTAATTTGTTTATTCTCTCAAAAATAGGTTACTTAAAATTTTATTCTGTCATTTTATAAATTATATAGCTTCTTTAATCAGAGCTTGTTTTTTTTGTTCAGATTGGAATGTTACTTTAATCTGAAAGAAGCTAAACTGATCTGAAAAAAATATTTGTAAACAACAATGTTAAAGTTAACAAACCTGAAAACTGATTTTTTGGTTCTTTTGCAGCTTCAGCAACAATTTCTGAAGGGAGAACTGAAAGATCAGCTTGACCCTAAAAATAAATAATTAACAACAAATTCAAATAAGTGATATAAAAGTTTAAATTGTCAAGCAATAAAAAGATTCAGATAAAAAGATTTATTTAACAAACCTCTCCCTCTCCTCGATATATATATGAGAGATTTTTTACTCGAGCTAAATCATTCTCTAGTTTTTCAATAAATGCATTCTTTTCTTGCAAGAGTGTGATAAATTCATCATTTTCTATTTGTAATTTCTTTAATTGTGCTGGAATTATATAAAGTTTTAACTGAATATGCATTCATTTTATGCAATATAATATAAATTTTAAACAAAAATTCATGAAAATATTCATGAAAAAAAAAAATAAACATACTTTAAAAATAAATTAATACTGATAAAAGCATGTATATTATATTATCAAAATCTTTTAATATCAAATAATTTTAAACATTATTTCAGATTTTAATTTTTATTATGATCAGATTATATAAATAATAAATAATTAAACCAATTTTATGAATCATATTAAAGAAGAGTACCATATTTTTCTTATTTTATCATATTTTTTGAAGTATTATGGAATCATTTTATGTACTTTTATAAATATAATAATTTAGTTTATTGTTTTATGGGTATCTGATAATATTCTAGTTTTCTTTTAAATATTTCAATTGATTTCTGAATAATAAAAATAAAATGTATATTAAAAAATCTTTCATATAATATTACAATATCAGATTCTGAATTATCATGCTTAAATAATTAAAGGACTTTTTTAAATGCTACATTTTAAAGATTATATATAAAGGATAATTGTTATTAATTGACAAATCATTTAATATATAACTTGGATTAAATTCTTTTGAACTGACAAAAATGCTTTCCAGAAATTTTCATTTTTTACTCATTCTTATTCTAGAAGTTGTCACAATGTTTGAAATTTAAAATTTAAAACGTAAAGAATATCTTAGTTATAAATAAAGTCTAATGAGTTTAAAAAATTGGAAAATTCATTTTGTTATAAAAATTTTACTTCATCTTATTTAAGATAAAATACTAAAAGAATTTTCTACCATGATCTGTCTGATAGAGTAAAATTTCCAATATTAATTCAATTCTAATTTCATTTTTAATATATTAAACAAATTTTAAATAAAAAAAACTTTGGAGTATATAAAAGGAGAAAAACTTAAGAAAGAGTTTTTATAAAGAGAGAGAGTGAAAATATATGTATACATTGCAGACTATATCATATTATATAAACAATTTAAGTGAAGATTGGTTGGAATTATGGCTGTCTTAACAATGATTGGTTGGAGGAATCAAAATAAGCATTTATATGTCTATTCTGCTGTTATTCTATTTCCTTAATTAAGTGCATAAAAGTAATAAAATAATAAAAGTAACTTGTATCATAATCTTGTAATTATGAAATTGTTCCTCTTCTAAAACAACCTATTATTATTGTAATTACTTCCAGTTCCTTCTGTATATTTATTTTATGTAATTAGCATTTTTAGCTAAAATTAAATATGTTACTTTTCAATATACTGTAAATATACAATATTAAAAAAATGAATGCATGAAATATCTTAAATTTATATTAGATTTGTCATTGAGAAGTGATCAAAATCTTTGAGAAAATGATAAATACAGGTAATAGTCATAATGATCTGAAACAAATTTTAATTTTCTATTAATATATTTATTGTAAACATATAATATAATAAAAGATGGATAAAATGATTTTTTTAGGAAAATTCCTTATGTAAACTTTTATACAAATTTATATTAATATTAAAAAAAAAGATAAGAAGGATTGCTAAATAGCATAGAATATGATTCATAAAATATTTAAAAGAACTTAATTCTTTTGATGAAAAATATATTGTAATATAACACAATTTAAAGTATTTGATAAATATAATTGATACATGCTAAAAAATATTTGTGACTGAAAACATTCTAGAGATAAAAATTTTCCTTTTTTTTTATTTGATAATTTTTTGTACTATATTATCATTAACTTTTTAATACTTATACAAAAACTATCTTAAAAGAAATTATATATTTTATTAAATAAAGCTTTTTGATTTCTAAATAGTAATCATATTTAGCTAATGTTTTTCTAAGATAACTAAGAAACTAAAGAGGTGGGAATTCAGAATTGTTTTTCTTTAATTACATCTACAGCAAAGTTTTAATTTTTATACAATTTCATTATTCTATAATAGTATTAATCTGAATTTACATTGTAAGAAAAATATATGTATTATTATGCATTTAAATATAAAATAACTAGTAACACAAAAAAAAATTATATTATTTATAGATTATATTTTAATGATCAGTTAATTGAACTGGAAAATTTTATATGTTAAACATTTAATGACTTTTACATTAGCCTGGGAGTGATTAGTTATGGAATTGGAAATTTAATCGTTTTAATTTTTTTATATTTTATTTATTTAAGGATAAATTATTTTTAAATAAGAGTCAAAAAAACACACTTATTTAATCTGAAGATATTTTCTGATCAAAATAAAAAGTATTTATATATTAAAATAAATTTTTTAAGTAGCTTTTGTACAAGTATAGAATTTTACGCATTCAATCAAATATTTTAACACTGATATTTTTTTCATATAAGTGCACATTTACAATTTTATATTGTGAGAATTCAAAATTTAGTCATATTTAATTTATCTGAAATGATTAAAATAGAAAAATTTTATTTTTAGATTATTATTTCAGCTTTAATATTTATTATTTAAATGTCAAAATGAAATTATACAATCACCATCAATAACTCATTTTTGAGTTACACGAGTCATGAAGATTACAAGGTGGATTGTTAGTGCATTTCTGAATCATTTGTACTTGAATACTGCAATTTTTTGATGCAAGAAAGATTGCATTGTGCATCAGCTATAATCAAAAATATTTTCTATCATATTAAAATAATACAGTTATAAAAAATAATCAAATTGATTCGTTTGATTAATGATCCTATTCCTTCTTTCAAATAGCCTTCATTCTGTTTGAAAGAATACAGATCATTATTCTTGTGAATCTATTAATTATTTTTAATTTTGATTGATAATAATCAAATTTTAATAACTGTGATTTACAGTAAAACTTGTTTATGATAAATGATAAATAAATAAATAATTTTTTATAATCAAAAAATAAATAAAAACTAAAAATCATTTTTAAAATCAATTTTTTATTAACTCAAGACAATAAAGAAAACATAGTAAAATACATGTTAGGATTGAACAATTAAAAATTATATATAATTATATACATTTGAAACATAAGAACATGAACCATGATTTTAAGTCAATATGTAGTTATATTTTATTTTTTTTTATTGTCATCATTGGTTATTTTTGTATGTCAAAAATAGTTTTTAATCATTCTCTGTATTTATATTGTAAAAACTGTGAATATTTTCATGAGCTTAGTAAACTTTCATGCATTATTTTAATATGATATGCGTATTTATTGTATTGATAAATTATGTATTATTTTTATTTGTAAAAATTCTTATAAAAATTTAGTAAAGCCAAACTTTATGATTTTATGATATTTAAAGGAAAATGTCACATGTGTATTAAAGTTTTTTTTAAATATATTATGTCTGTGTTTAATAATTTATTAATTATATTTAAAATTTGATAATAATTAATTATATTTCCTAGCATATATGAAATAATAAAAAATTTTTTTGATATTTTTTTTGTAATTTTAATTAATAAAATTTAAATTTAAACAATAATTAAAGTTTATAATAATTTTTAAGTAGGAAAAAACAGATTAAATGTATTAAATATTTCCCATGTGATTTTTGTGATATTTATATTATAATGTTATATATATTTTACAGATTTAAATAAAAATGAATATGGTTGTTTTGATGATTTATTTATACAAGTTTTTATTTACAAAATGACAAAGTTATTTAACAATAATATCAACGTAAATAATATTTTGAAATTTTCTTTAAAAAAGTAAGCTTATGGATTTTATAATAAAACTTATGAATAGAATTTTAGAGTATTATTTATTTGATAAAATAATCATAAATAAAAATTTAAAATTTACTCGAAAAATATTTCCGAATAAAAAAAATAAATATTTTTAAGAATAAGTTTAAATTTTAAAATTCTAAAGTTGGTTTGAATAGATAAATATAACGTAAACTATCAAAAATATTAATTTTGAATTAAACTACTCATAGGTTAAAAATTCTATTGGGTTTTCTTGTTTTAAAAAGTCTAAATTTTTATTATAAATAAATTATAATAATAATAATTACATTTCTAATGCGTTCATTTTTTAGTTGCCAATATATAAGGGCTTCCTTTTCTAATATCAATTATTGAACAGATATTTTAGCTTATCAAACTAATGTTTGTGCTTGAAGTGTAAAGTTTAAGTGTTGGTGTAATTTTTATATATATTTTAATAGGCAAGTAGAATTATTTGACCACACACACAAATAAATGTCCAGTTCAAGACTGAGAAGGTCCAACTTTATTATCATTTGAAAGTAGAATAAAAATAGTAATATCAATCTGAATATCAAACATACAGGCATTCATTTCCAGAGCAAGCTTAGAGGACATAAAATGGAGGAAAAAGGCCTTGATAAAAATAGCCTGCATACAAGGCAAAGTTTTTCATAAATACATTGCACTATCTATAACTAGTGACTGCAGAGAAACACTCCACAGCAGAAAATTCCACAAGATTTGCAGATGAAAAACTTTGTTTCTCAGACAGAACAGCTTGGAAAAGGCAAATAGTAGCATTGTAAGCACTGGCATGTTGTTATCAGCAGATACAATGAAATCAGACAGTATGCACAGGAGCCACTTCTCCCGAAAAAGTTAAGAGCAGTTAAGAGCAAAAACTTAGCTATTAGAGAAATGTAATTTGAGTCACAGAAAATCTCTCAACAGAGAGGGATTTATCTACAATATTAAATTCTTCCTAGGAATAGGTTTTTGTTTTTTTTTTTCTAGAATTAGTAGCGTAATTAGGTATAGAATTGACAAGTTAAAATAAAGTAAATGAAGAGCAAATGATGACACTACACTGCTAATAATACTGCTTAAATACAATTCAAAAGCCCCTCCATTTAGTTCCCAATTTTAATGATCAATATAGGTTTTTTTTCTTTGTTGACTATTGTGGGAACTTCACAAGATACACACTTAATAATACACAATATTTTAAACACTGGCCACCGGATGGAGGGTTTAAGACATCTAGTCCATAAAAAAAATTGCCGTAGACATAGGAGCCAAAGGGGAATGAAAAATTATAAAGCAATCACAAAGAGTTAAGCACCTTTGGATTTTTAATCCCTGTAAGAGGAGTGAAGTTATTCTGCCTGATATGGCTGGATATTTTCAATCATAATGATTATTAGTGATGCAACATATCATGTAATGGGCATGATGTACAAAATTATGAAACATTCAAATGTGCCAACATGAAATGGAGGTCCTTCTTGGAAGTCACACGTACTGACCAAATTTTAACAAACACTACACGATACTGAACACATACATACATCTACCAGCCACTTCAGACAGGAGTTCCACTCGTCACCTTATTGATTTAACACACTAACAAATGGCAGCAAACATTGTGGCTGTTTATGGTTTATGCCACATAGTATGGATATTAATAATGATAACAAATAAATGCATTAAATGCATGACAACACTAATACTGTATTACTGATGCAATCACAAAGCATTTCTTTTCTCTGACCATTTCAGATCAATGCCACTTCCCTTATCCAACCGAACTTTGTGATCATGGCACCAGCAATTAAACCACAGTAACTTGTATTCCAAATAGTTCTCCCATTAGAAATCATGTTGTACATTATAATTTCAATTATTGAATACAATAAAAAGCACAGTAGATCAGCAATTTGCATTGTTAATGCTGCATTGCATTTCAATATATGCTGTATATATTATTTCTGTTATAATTACACTGCATTTATTTTTAGAAAATATTTTTATCAAGGATGTGACAAAAGAAAACAATGGTTTCAAATTCATTTATAGCATTACATGCAGAATAATACAGTTTATAATAACAGTAAGAATTTGTGACTAATTGATATTAAAGGATAACATTTTAATAACTACTTTCATATTTTAAAAATGTTATTAAAGATAAAGCATTTCATTTTCTTTTACTCTTAAAACAGATCTTAATAATAAATCAACCCGTCACATGTAAAAATAAGACATTTCTGGGAACAAACTAATGTCTGCAGTTACAAAATAGTATGAATAAATTTTATAGCAAAAACTATAAATCATTTTAATTCCAAAATAAACAATTTATAATTCACACAATTATGAACATTTAACATAAAAGAGACCTACAAAATTTATAGTAAAAACATTTAAAATATAATCTATTGGCAGACTGTTTTACAGTTACAGTAGACTATCATTCTCTCATAAATATCTTGTTTTATATTTTTTCCAACATATAAGAGATTTAAACAATTTTTGTGCTATTTGAAGAATAACAAATTTGTGTTACGGAACACATTCACAATATGTATAACCAATACTTATATACATCACTCATTCATAATGCTTTTGTATATAATAGATTTAAAATTTTTTGCACATCCCATGGAAGATACAAATTTAAGATGGAAGAGAAATGCAGAAATAGATTGATTATTTAAAAGACTAGAAATTAGTGGAAAGCATTAAAATGAAAGAAGATCAATGGACTAGAGTGCCTATTAAAACCCCACAAATTTAAGGGTAAATACTGACACAACACAGCCTACTGTCCACTGGTATTTAGGGTATAAAAGTTACTCCAGCACCGCCTGGTTGAAAGACAAGTGGGAGGCTGAGGAAGGCATCACACTATAATGTGTCTGGAGATTGTAAATTCCCAAAATTGGATAAATAACGAGAGGTTATTAAAACCCCTTAAATAGATCAAAAACAGACAACATTGTCTAAAGAAACATGCAAGACCTACAATTATACACTTGACAATCTGAAGATAACTCAGATAAAACAAACAAACAAACAAATGAAAACATAAAGGGGGGAATATGAAACAATGGCTTTTGATCTTTATTATCCTATACTATGAGCAACAGGGAGCAGTGCACCAATTACATGTATTTACAATAAATATGTCCCAATGAAATAGGACTAAGTGTGAGAAAATCTCACACAAAGACATTAACAAAATTTACAAAGGTGGGTACTATGTCAACATTGAACACAGTATTTGTGCTATGTCCATCCTACATCAACAATTTCACCTTGAAGATGTAAGCTCATTTTTTTTGTTTGTTTTGTTCCAGAGACTGAGAATATCCGAAGCCTATGGCTGGATTTCAAAGGCCATATATGAGAATATCACATCTCGACTTTGTCCTCCTATCTAATGTGAACGCTACTTAAGGCCACACTCACACACCAAATTGTTGCTAATTACTAGCAATCATATCTTCCCAAATTTTTAAATTTCAGCACACTATTATCTTTTAAGAAAAACTATTAAAACTCCCAGTCATCATCTTCTTCTGTCTGTTCGATTCTTTGCTGTAATTTATCAATGTTTGTTTGCCTTTCATCGTCAGTTTCAACCATATCCCAACTTTCATCTTGTTCACTCAGTGACCTCTCCATTCTTTTAATATTATTCTGACGTTCTTCATCATTTCCTTTCCTACTTTCTTCTTTATCTAAATCATCTATGCTTCTGTCTCTAGATAAACTGTTTCCATTTAAGTCTTTACTTGAATTATCTAATATTTTATTATTCATATTGTCATCTGGTGCTGGAGTAGGTTCAATATGAACTGTTTCTTCTTGTGGTATTGGAAGATCAAAACCAACAGTTTGCCGCACACAGACACCATTTATTATTTTATCTTGTTCTAATGGTCCATCTTCATCGTCACTACGCACATCACTGTTTGGTGAAAGCTCTAATCCTGGATCCACCCACTGGGGCATAGCTGGTTTTCTTCTATTACTACTGTTACCTGACACTGTCAATCGAGTTGAAACAGGAAGATGAGGTGATTGAGTTCTACTCTGTTCATCTAATGATTCATGATCACTTCCTTCAGTAATTGTTTGATCTTGTGACAAATTAGAATCATCATTCATTTCACTATTGGAGCGTTCATCAGTACTGCTATTTGGTTCAGTTTTCACATGGAATACCGTAGTACTACTGTTTGAATGATGCTGACTAGACATACTCAAATCCAAAGTTCCCCCATCATCTCCATGCAATGATAAAGGAGAACCATTTCTATGTGAGGTATACACAAGTGACATCCCACTTATAGTAGGATTATAGTGTTCTCCTCTTTCCCTAGATAAATCTGCCAATCTTTGGTTCAATAAAATACGAAACTGCACTGGATCAAAACTTGCACTTTCTCTAACACCTGATAATGATGAATTATTTCCTGTTTCACCCGATTTTGAATCATCTGAATTAGAGTTGTACTGTTTAATTCTCATCCGATGATTGTGAAACCAGTTTGTAATTGTGCGAACGGAAAGATTTAATTCACTTCCAAGAAATTCAATAGTAGATGTGCTAGGATATGAATCCAATGAGAAGGCGAGACGCAGAGCTTCCTTCTGTTCTTCTGAAAATAATACTCTTGGTTTTTTTACTGGAGGATAGGGAGAAGGTGGTGCAAAACTAAAATTAAAAACATGTTTTTCATGCTGGAGTTGAGGACTATCTTGAGAATCATTGTTCCTTCGACGTTTATTAGCTGAAACAAGAAAATAATAGTGATGAATTTTCATCAAACTTGTATGAGAATTTTTAAACTTTAAATTTAGAAAATTCAATCAAAAGAAGCAATTAAAACTATATCTGTTGTGGAAAATAAAATATTTGTATATAAAGCTGTAAGCTTGGTTAAGTTATAAAGAAGTGATAATTAAACTGTCAAATTTAAATAATAATCATCTATTATTTCTGGCGCATCATATTCTTGCTGGTCATGTCTATTTCAGAAAAAATAATTAAATGAATTTTTATCATAACTAAGATAATCACTATTTTAAATAACTTTTAATAATTTGATAATTCAAACAAATTTTTTAATAATTTATAAACAACTAGAAACAAAAGTTTATTTTTTAATAGAAGTAAGTTTGAGTTATCTAATTATTAAAGATATAGAGAAATGAGGATTTTAACTCACTTTAATAAATAATTAAATTAATTCTTTATTATTATAATAAAATAATTAAATTTCCAAATTATCATGTAATTTGTCATTTGACTTTATGTTCAATAAAATTTAAAAATTTAAGTTTTGTATTAAAACAAAATTTCTAATCTCCCCTCTCATTTCTATGCAAGTAATGAAAAAATGATTATAGATTTTTCTCTGAAAGATGACTGCTTATTTAAAATAAGTTTTTGATGTATTTTGAAGTTAATTTAAAAACTTTGTAAAGATGTTATCTAATTGTAAAGATTTAATTGCATTTTTAAATTTAACTTATTAGTATTACAAGCATAACAAACTTGAAAATTTGATACAAAAACTTTAAATCTGCATAGTACTGTATATAAATTCTTTTTGATAAACATTTTTGTTATCATAGGTGAAATTTAAATTTGAACTACATATAACTTAAATTATTTTATGAAATTTTTAAAAATCATTTTATATCAAATAAATGTAAAAATTAAATGAGTACAAAGCAGAAAATAATTCACTACAATTACATATTTGATTCCTAGAATATAATATATGGGATGGTCACAAAGTTCTGACACATTTTGAAACAATATGACAAAGAAGGTAATTGGCCTAAGATGATACAATTTTCAACAATAGAACAACTCAGTTTTTGAGATTAAGTGACACAGGGCACTATAAACCATCTGAAATCAAAATGGCAACATTATAGGAAAAGGTAGTTTATGTTATAGATGTCTGAGACAAATTCAGTGGTTACTGTCTAGAAATGACATAGGAGAAAATAAAGATGCATATTGAATTTATTAAGAGGTAGATATGGAATTTTAAGAAGACAGAATTGGTTGCTGACTGGTCTTGCAGAAGCCAACCATTCATGTCATCTGAGACTATGAAGTGCATGAAGCCTACTAGCAAAGCCCAGAAAATCAAGTCACCATGATCATTTGATTTGCACTTTCCAAAAACAACTGTACTAAAAATTCTACACTTGAAATTGCATGTCTGTAAAGTACAAATTGTCCAAGCCATTCAGCCAAAAAATAAACCTTGACAAAATGAATTTGCACAGTTCATACTTTCATGTATATTGATGAGGACAATCAATACTTAACTAAAGTCTGTTTATCTGATGAAACAACCTTTCATCTATGTGGCAACCTTTCATCAATAACATTTGAATATGGGAATATGAGAATCCTTGCATGGTATATAAACATATTCATGACAGCCTGAAGCTTATGTATAGTGTGGATTGGTTCAAAACAAAATCTTTGGCCTCTTCTTCCTGTATAAACATAATCAATGCAAATGTTTATTTAGATTTGTTTCTTTCCACAACTTCAAGAATTAAAACTTCATGTGACTTTTCTCATTGGAGTTTGAATATTTATGCCAATGTGATTGGCATAAATATCCAAACACCAATGAGACTTTCCGAAACAGACAGATAGACAGAGATAAGTCTATCCCATGGATTTCATCTCTGAATTTTTTTCTTAGGTTATGTAAAAGATCACATCTACACAATACCAATTTAGTTGTTATGAAAAACAAAATTGCTGATTTTATCTAAACTATCACTATAGACATACTCAATAATGCATAGCATGATATTGAAGATCAATTAATGTGTAATGAACAAGGCTGTCAAAAGCTTGTATGGAGCCTGGAGTAGAGCAGGCCGTCCTTTTGCCCTTTTTTTTTTTCTTTTTTAACAAATGAAACACAGATGTTTTTTTATTAATAAAAGTCATTCGTAAAGATTTTTTTTTACTAAAAATAGCATTACGTTTTAGAAGTAAGAATTATTATGGATTCCTAAGTTTTCTCCAAGCCCGGAGAAAAATGCTTCTCCTTTTCAATGGTCCTGGTTGTGAGCTACTAATAGTGTTTGTTTAGAGGTGTATTGTAGCATGTATAAAAACTGAATTGATTTTTTACTACAAATTGTATCATCTTAGTTCAACTACTCTTTATATTATTTCAAAATGTGTGCAGAATTTTATTACGCTTATAGTGATAGTTATCTCTATGTGAATCTTTCAATAATTTTAAATGCAAATAATGTTCATCAAATATAAAGATCACTTTTGTTATATATTATTTTTTAGTAACTATCCTAATTATGAAAACTTTTGTACTTTAATCAACATTTGTGAGTTTTGATATTTTTACATATAGTAGAGCATCGATTATCCGAATCAATTGGGGACTGGGGTTGTTCGGAAGATCAATGTTTCGGATAACTGATTATGTACAAAAAAATATATTAATTTATCCCATCTTGACATTTTTCTCCGTTGCGTGTTGCTTCGCGCTGAATTTTCGTTGATGTTAAATCTGTTTGTATCCTTATCTGTTGACTATTGTATCGTTAAAAATTATTTTTTTATTTTGTACGAACAAAATAAATATATTGAAAAATATAAAAACAATAAAAAATTATACTTCAGAAGTTAATTTAGTATCAAAAACGTAAAATATTTGAGTAGCCCAAGACATAGCCAAAGATTGCAGTGCCACAGCATTGGCAAAAATTTAAATTTGCCGACTGGAATTCTTTCGAATGATTGACTTTCGGATAATCGACGCTCTACTGTATAAAATTCAAATGTAGCGTTAAATTTTACTTTATAGAAATGAATGAATTCTTTGATTTATGTTTTAGACATAATGATAATGCTATTTATTATAAAAATATTATCATAACAGCATAAACAGAACATAACAGCTATAAATGCAATTCTATAATATTCATTCATACAGTTAAGTTTAAATGATTCATATTTTAAAAATTTATAGTGAAATTTTTAGCTATGTGTTATATGATGTTACAACAATATTTCATTATGTATTTATTAAAATTTGTAATTTCGTTAATACAGAAAAAGTATTGCATAGTTTTCATATTGAAAGAAAAACTTGTTATAATTAGTTATTAACATAACAAAAATTAGAAAATCAAAAAAAGATTGTATTGAAGAGAAGAATAAATACAAATCATCAAGTTTTCAGATGTCAAAAAGTCTATATATTTTCTCTAAATGATCTTCCAGATTATATCAGGTTATAATATGGCTGCTATTTGATAATTGAATTTTAAGTAATTTTGTCTAGGGTTTTGTCTAGCAATGTCTGTAAAGTATGGCATCTCTAAGTAAAATTACTTAAGGTTTAATTATTAAATAGTAACCATATTAAAACTTGATTTAATCTGGCAGATCATTTGACCTTAATCAAAAATTGGGTTATTGGATGTTTACTAGGCTGCAATTTTCGAATTGCAGACCTATACATTACCACCATTATCTGTCCATCCATCTGTCCTTCAAGAGTGGAGTTAGATATGGAAAGCTTAGGGGCCAAAGACCCTGATTAACTATGTTCAAACTTCTGGTCTGGACCAGAAGTTACATGATTTTTAAAATTAAAAGATGATTAAAAATTGCAACTCAACATTGTAATGATTTCTCATATTTGTATATATCTTTTCTCTTTGTTTTTCTCATTAAGAGCATTTCTGTATTTAAAATCATACTAATTTCTTCCACTTTTTATTTTATAAGACCTTAAAGAAAACTATCATCATCATGAATTGATTTCAGCTTTTTTTTGTAAAGTAAATTAAGTTAATTCAACTTTTGAACTTGTGTTGATTTAGTACTAAATCTATATTTTCTATTTGTTTTTTTCACATCATAAAATTAAACTGACTCCAGAAATGTCATAAAATTGAAAATTATCCTTCTCTTTATAATTTTTTTTATTTTGTGTTGATTATTTATTTATTTGTGTATATTATATTTTATTTTAGTTCTACCAATATATTTATTCAATAGATTATTTCTAACTACAATAAAGATATCAATTCTTTGGATTATTTATAAGAAAGATTTGTCTTAATATTTATTTAAATGAAATTTAAATTTTGTAATCATTTGCTAAGTGATTGCAATTGACAAAATTTTGAAAATTATGGTTTGAGTATAAAGTAAAGAAGTGCTAACACCTATTAACTTTGAATAAATTTGTCTTTTTGTTTTTCAGTTTGGTATTACCATTTTTCATAAATATCTATTTCAATAAAAGATATAAAATTGAGGAAAGTGAAGGAAACACATTGAGAAAAAAGTTATGCACTGAGAAGAGGCATTGGAATATGATCAGTCATGGAGACATACAAGCATTGTATGCTACCTTGCAACTGCTGCTCTAGATCCCTCATACTCATACATGACCAAAGCAGACATCCTATCTGGGTCCCACAAATGATCAATGGGCAACAAGTCTGGATACTGGGCAAGTCAAGTCAGTGTAGCAATATGACAGAGACATCCCTGAGAGACAGTGTCTCTCAGGGATTATCTTGTTAGAAATAGCTGTTTGCAGCCCAGTCATGCCATACATAAGGTTACAAGCTTTCCTAAATGTACTGCTCCAAATGTCTCTTGAACCATTACTAAGAATACTGCCATATGAGATGGCTCCCCAGACCACTATGAGATAATATATCACTCAACAGTAAAGAAGGGATTGAAATGTTCACCAGTAGTCTTCCATACTCTAATATAATGGTTATCTGTTCCCAAACAGAACTGAGATTTGTTACTAAAAATAATACACTACCAGTTGGTAGCAGTCCATGCCTCTCTATCACAATACCATTGTATCATTGTAAATAAAGCCAATGACATTGGGAATGCTAATAGCAGGATGCTTTGTTGTTGCTATGCAAGCAAATTTATCCTTGCTGGTCACTTGCCAATAGTACAGAGAGAGAGAGGTACTGTAGTAAGGCTTTCACCTATCTCTGAATAGTGGACAAAGATGTATCACAGCTGTTTGTATTTGTCTCATGAGCAGATGATCATCTTTCCTAGCAACCTATCTGGGGCATCCAAAGTCTGTGTGTGATATATGTGTGCAGGTCCATTGCCCCAATATCGCCTCATAGTCCATATGGTGAACAATTCAAAAGACAATTCTATTTCCTTCAGCCTGACAATTTTGACTTTCTCAAATTCCATCAGCTATAGTGTAATTTCTTTTACTACATCTTACAGACATCTTACATACATGGCATTTGAAAATCTCAAACAGCATGTATAATGAAAATTCTGAAAACAATGAGCCTCTTCAAGCTTTTTTATAAAATACTAGGTTAGTTAATTTTATACGCACTAATGGCATTATTGAAGTGCAATCAGATCACAACTGTAATCATGTACATAGCTGTAGACAGATTTTTGCAGTAATCAAACAGTTCTAACTGGGTGCATAACTTTTCATATCAATATGTGTATAATGAGTTGATTAAAAATGAAGTTGAAAAATTATATGGAAAGAATTAGAGTAAAAACAAGAAATCATTGAATAAAAAGCATTAAGCAGGAATTAGGAAATACTTTGTTTTTAGAAAAATAGTAATTAACAAGATTAATGAAGAGAGAGTAATTAAACATAGAAAACTAAAAGCACCATAGTCTTTGAAAACATGTAAATGCAGCTGATGTTCATTGGGTAGAAAACTAAATCAAAAAGTAATGTTAACCTGTGTTTATTAGATTTTAATTGGAAATTGAAAAAGCTAACTGACATGTATTTTTTTAATTTTTATTTATATTGTTTATTTATTTATTAGCAATTATTAAAATATTAACAAATATTAAAATTTTTTCTACTTTTAATTCAGACCTATTAGTGATGTAAGTTTCAGTTTTATTTTATGCTAGTTTAATTGTAATTTTTAGATTTTAGTTAGTTTTAAAAAAAATTTACATCTGTTCTAAAAAGTTTCTATATAAAATTGCAATGAAATCAGCTTTGAAATTATTCCTCATTTAAATAGATATTTAGACTTTAATAAAGTTTGTGATCTCTTTCCATTGATCTGATGTCATGTACTTGGCTTTAGACACAAATTATAAAAATAGCATATGCTTTAATGTTCTTTACATAGTAAAATTAAGTAATAAATTAAGCCATGCATTATTTGAAGGTAGTTTGTATAAAATACTAATATGATTCACTTTGTATAATCAGCAGTGTGTAATTTTTTGAAACATTAATAATTTAAACATGGATAATAATAATCTGACCATTCATCAATGTGAAAAGCAAAATATTTTAAAATACACCTTTGCAATTTATAAATTATTTATACAAAAATATTTCCAAATATTTATATACTCATAGACAATTGATAAGCTTGTCAATTGATGTTTAATTTCAAAATAAGGCAACTGTTTTGAAATAGTTTTTACATTTAATTGAATAGATTACATTCAAAAAGAACCAATTCAGATTTAAAACTATTTGATCATTATAAAAAGCTATAGCGTAACTATTGAGTTGCAATATATCTATTAACAATTTATCATTTAACAAAAATAGTATATTCTCATTTTTTCACACAGAATTTTTTAAGGAAATTTTAATAGATGTTATTAATAATGTGACTAAAATTTAAAATGCATGTATCTAACATGTTTATTAATGTTAGATTAATATTGATAAGAATTCATAAAATGAAACTTAATGTATATTTTTCAATACAAAGTATTTTTCATTAAAAATAATTCTTAAATATGTAAATATTTGCTTAAATGAATTAAATACATGATTTAAATTTGTGATAAAATATGGGGTAATGTTGTTTTATGACAGATGATAAGTATCAATATGTTAGTTAAATGGGTAAACTGTTATCAATAGCATTATTTAATTTATCTGTTTATGTTTTAATTTATATATATACTAAAATATTTTATAGTCTATAATGCAATAGATTAGTATATATTGTATATTTACAAAATGCAAATTTTTATATTTGATTTATGAACATTATTAGACTTAAAATTACTAATCAATTCAGACTATTAAATAAGACAAAAAAAATAATAACAACCTTCTCGTCGCTCATTTTTAATTGCTTGCAATTTTTCAACGTTATGTGCATCACTCAACCACAATTGCATTCTGATGAAAGGTTCTCTTCCTTTGATGCTTAACATATGCCATGGTTTTGGCTTTGATAATAATTCACTTACTGAGCCTTGCGAAAGTCCAAGTACTGCCTCACCAAATATCTGAAAAAATATCAAATATTAAATTGTGAATAGAGTAAATTGATAATAAAATAAATTTTACTAATTGATGAGTTGATTAAATTTGTTTCTGAAGTTTTGTTAAATTAAATAATAAATTCTTAGTGAAAATATTTTGAAATTTTGAAATTAATATTTAAAAACAAAATCAAAAGGATGTCTTAATTATAAAATTTAAATACAACAAAGTCTATTTTTTAAATAATTAGCTTGTTTTTTTTTTTTCATTTGAATGTTTTCAAAATCAAAAATTCCATCTTTAGAAGAACATTCTGAAATTATATTCTTATTAGAGATATTTTATGAATATATGTCTTATTTAGTATTATATTGAAATTTTGTTCATTAAAAAATGTTCAAAATAATTTTTCCTCAAATTTTGAACAGAATATAAAGAACTGTCACAAATTAATTTTCAATTATATTTGGTTTATATAATGCATTATATTATAGAAAATTACTAAATTAAAAATTATTTTTATTAATAGAACAATTTGTATGTCAGATAAGGAAAATAGATAAAATTCTGAATTTTATATATAAACGTTGTATAAATATGATAGAAACATAACTTTTATGCATTAGTATTTTTATTATAGTTAAACATTATATTAATAATTTTTAAAATGATTTCTGTTAAAATATAAAACTTATTTTAATTTTTTAATCATTAACTATATTTTAAATTTAAACTATCATTTTATTTTTGTACAGTAATACCTCGACTTACGCAAACCCGGAGTTACGCGATTTTCAAATCTCGTTGATTCGTCTTTTGTTTGAGCGCCACGCAACTTTTGATTACTCACTCCCCCCACACTATTGTTCAGCTTACATGTTCAGACGTGTTGTGCGGAATTGACACATAGCTACAATTTATTTCTGTGTTTGTTATATCTACGAAGCTTTCAGAGACTCTATGTGGTGATTTCTTGTAACCGTGAACGAATCAAAAGAAGAGATAAGATTAACGAGAACATTTATTAGCTTACATACATCCGACTTGGATTTTACATGAATTGCGAAATTATACCCCGACTTACACGAATTCGACTTACGCGGTTATTGCTCGGTCCCACCTATCGCGTAAGTTCGGGGTATCACTGTATTTAAAAAAATGATAATAATTACTACTGCTTCAAAACTTATTTACTCATTATATAAATTTTAATATTTATTGTTAATGTTAATATTAATGTTTTCTATAATTCATCAGAGATTAATTATATGAATTCTTATATACTGTTTCAGTGTGACAAATTACTTATTAAAATTCAATTAATTTAAAAATTACATTCTAAAAATTTTATAGTATTAACATATCAATATATTATTTAACAAATTAAGTCATTGTACTTTATCATATTTGTTTTAATTCATTCTCTAAAAAATTTGGAAAATCATGAAAAATCTCATTAATATTATTTATAAAACAGAATTAGTAACAGATTAGGAAAGTTTATGAAATAAACTTTTCTAATCTGTTAGAAATTTCTAATATAATAGAATTTATTTCATAAATAACGTTTTTAACATTGTGAATTTTTTACCTATTTTTTACCTTTGTTTTAAGAAGTATATTCTTAAAAAAAAAAAACCATGTTAGCTGTTACTTCTGTGGTTGTATAAAAAGAATTAAAAGATAGACTTGAAAATGTGATATTTTTATAAATAGTCTAAACTTGAATTATTTATGAAATAAATTCTATTATATATCATTATAAAAAGAATTCTTTATGATTGTGAATAATAAAATACATTATGAATTTATTGCTTAATTCATTCAATGCAAAGATTTATCAGAATCCTAACAAATGTAATCAAATATCTTTTAAACAGTTTTAATGTTATTAAGATTTACTTTAAATAAAGTCAGTGTAAATATTATGACTTAATCTAAAAGAATGAGAAGATTTAAAATATATGTTAATTTTTTCTTTGTGTGATATGCTATAGAAATAGTTTCAAATTTGCAAGTCATTTAGGCTATTATTTTGTTTTATTATTTTACGATAAACTTTTCATCATTTGAATGTACAAATAGTGTCTATTTGTTTTGAATTTAACACTATTTAAATATTTTATCTACCAAGCAATACTGTTTAAACTTAAGAAAGTTCTAAAGTCAACTAAAACTAAATTATAAATGGATATACCTTTTGTCCAATGTTATGAGCCATCAAAGTTTCTTTAATTCTAGATGTAATTGCCTGAGTATCAAGATCAGTTGTAAGTGCTGCCATTTCATAGACAGATGGCTGAACATATGATGAATTTCGTGGACTATGTCCTCTCCTTGCATTATTCCCATTAGATGATGTAGATGCATTATTAGATGAATTATTGTTTGTTATTAATGGAAGGGCTGGTACATCTGATATGGAAGATAGGGCAGATTCTGAATGAGGTATAAATGTAGAATTGCTAGATAGTGAATGCCTACTTTCAGAAATCCTCTGAGTTAATAAATTTCCTTCTGAGGTAGGAGGTACAAGTTTGCTGGTTCCTGCATAAAATAAAAATTATAATTTGTATGAAATTAATATTTTATATATTTACTAAAATTACATAAAATAAATTATCAACAATATTATCATAATTGTTATTATAAAGTAATTTAATACTTTTATGAGATTTTTTAAATAATCAAAATAGATTTTTCATTTACAATTTATAAATTAATATATTTGAAAACAACAAATATTTATTCAAATAGTTTAATTATTTATTGTGTTATTTTTGGTAATAGCCTTTTGTTTGTTTAAATTTAATTTTGCACTTTTAAAAATAATTCAGTTAAGCTTATGTTATTTTTAAGCAAACTAAATGTTTTGTTAAAAATGTTATTTAATACATAAATGATTGACAATTTTATGATAGGATAAAAAATTATTCTAAAACATTCATGCACATATTATAGGTTAAAATAACAAGATTTTGTTTGACTAAAATATTCATTTAAGTTAAATCCATTAAAAATTACTGTATAAAAATATTAGTTTTCTTAATAATAATCAACGTATGCTATATTGTAAATTTAATAAGTACTATTGTCCTGATTTTCAACTAAAATAATCATTTTAATTGAAAATTTATTACAGATTATTTGTGATATTTAATACATTGTGATATTACATTTTCTTCAATAATAACAAATCAATATATTTCTTAAAAACAAAATGATTTTTATAACCTAGCTAGTATTCCTAATGTTTAATATTGTATATTGTATTACAAAATGAATATGAACTAATGTAATTTCATAAAAAATGCTATTAGAATTTACTGCTGTTTAATTGATGTAAGGAAGTTGTAATCTAATGAAAAAATAATGCAAAACATAGACATTGCTCTATTTATGTATTCATTTATATTTGTTTTTTTCTAATTATTCATAACAATATTCCTTATTTCAAAAATTTTGAAATAAACAATTGCTTAATTTGGATGAACTATAGAGGGTCATTAAAACAAAAAAAATTATCATAGGAATGAGTTATCACTATATTAATATATGATTGTTACAACAACCTATTGCTGAAATAATTTCTGAAATACATCCTTAAATTTGAAAATACTCTCTTAAAGGTATTTTTCGAATTTTTCCTGTTATTTTATCTTTCATAGTATTTTTATTGCTTATTCAGTTCTACTTAAGTTTCCTTTCAGTTGTGGCTATGTGCCATAATTGTATAGTCATAGTTTATATTTTTAAATATAATATTTCCTTTGTCTTCATATCTATTGTCTTTCTTTCTGGAACTTTCTCCTGACTTTTGTTTAACAGCGTAACAGCAGGTGACCCCTTAGTAACAATGGGAAGGTGTGTGACCCTCAGGGTATAACAGTGACCATGAGGTCATTCTTGGAGGTAGAATGAGAGAGAAAAGGACACACGAATAAAGCTCTTAGAGTTTTTTTTCTGGAACCACGTGGAGATGAAACGGACTTTTCGAGGGGAAAAGGAAATCGAGGATAGCGAAAACTGAGAAGGGTGTTTTCATTCGTTCCAGTGTGTATAGCGAAATAAAATTCCTTAGGAAAGTAATTTATATTCATCATGAATCGAGAAGTTCATCCCACTTACAAATATCACCATGAAAAATGCCAAAATCATTGGGTACCCGACTTTTCTCTCATCTTTATTTTTCATTTTCTTTCTTGCCTTAAATCTATATTTCATCTTTAGTAAATAATAATTAGCCGTAATTTTAGCCATAAGATATAATTTGTATTTTCTATTGGTAGACTAGTAATTTAAGTAAGGAAGAATTGTCGCAATTTATAACTTATGTTAAATGTTAGTTACTAAAATAGTGTAATAAGTTCAGGGATAGAGAGTGTAGCTGGCATCTGATTAATATTTCCTGTATTCCGTATGCGAATTAAAGACTCTTATATTATAAAAGTTGAGTTTCTTTGTCCACGGTATTCATGCACTTCACACAGTCAATATTTCATTGTAAGTGTCATTGTAAATCATTGTAATCATGACAATGTAAGAGTTATAATTTTTTAATAACTTTAGAAATATTTTTTTGTATATGTAAATGATATTTATGCAAAGAATATTTGAATAATTTTTTAATTTACTAGGAAATTATATATTTTTGACATAGTGTATAAATACACATGTATATGTATGCACAGACCAAAACACACACATATATTTAATCATATATGTAACCTTTCACTGATGATGTCTTTTAAATATTTTAAGTCTAGTTTTACAAAATATATTTTTATAGTAAAATTTTTGTAGCAATACAAGGAAACTATAATGTACTTTTCATTTTTAAACTTTAATTGAATATATTAAATTGAAATATAACAATAACAATATAATATTGGGTTGTTCGGAAAGTAATTTAATTTTTTCCATGAAAAAAAAACAATAATTTTATAATAAATAAATATTTTATTGAATTATATATTGACCATTTTAGTCAAATACCTGTTGTCATCGTTTCTGGTAGTAGCATGATTTCACATTCATAAAAGTTTTGATTGTTGCTTACAAAAAACTGATCCAAGTGATTTTTGACATTGTCATTTCAAGTAAATGTCTTACAGTTAAAAAAAAATTGTATAGACCGGAACAAGTAATAATCTCAGTGTGCTCAATCTGCAAATATGGTTGGTGTGATAGCACATCCCATCTAAGTTATAACAGTTTCTGATGAGTTACCAAACTTGTGTGAAATTTGATTATAATGGTAAAATACTACACCTGTTTTGTTGATCAATTCTGGCCGCCTTTTCTGTTTGATGATATTACTCAATTTGTTTACTCAATCGCAGTACACTTTCGAATCAATTGTTAAATTGTCTGGTAAAAGTTCCAAAAAAAAAAATTTTCTTAAAATCCCACCAAAGAGAGCATCTCTCTTTAAGAACATGTGGAATGCATATATCAAGTTTTGAAACAAAACCAATTTGTTTCAAGTAATCATAAACAGTTCAATTTGACAAATTTAATATCTTAGTGAATTCCACGTGTTGTTATTTGGCAGTTTGCTTCAATCAGTACCTTTATTTTGTTTTCATTGGCTTCAACTGGCCATCCAGAACGTGGTGCATCTTCAATATTGAAATTGCCAAAACGAAATTTTGTAAACCAGTTTTGGCACTGTCTTTCTCTCAACACATCATCTCCATATATGTACCACAATTTTTTTCTTGCTTGAACAGCCTTTTGATTTTTGGTAATAAAAAAGAAAAATATGCCGAAAATGATGCTTTTGAACTTCCATATTTGATGGGACACAAAAAATAAACAATTGCACAAAATCAAACAAAATTTTTTATAAATAAACCTTAAAATGCTAGCTGTCAAAATATATAATGATAATATGGTTTAGAATGAAAATGGCAGGAAAAATACGACTAATGTGTCTAGTAGTAAAAAAAAAATGAAATTACTTTCCAAACAACCCAATATAAAATTTACATAACAATTATCAAGTAACAAGAGTGATATTACAAAATCATCTTTTGTGTTGAAAATACAAAAAAGTCACAATAACAAATTTAAAATAGTTAAATTTTTAAATGTTTACTTCATTTTTGTGATTTCTAGAAATTTTAATATCTAAAAAATGTTTTTGTAAAATTACATTGTTAAAAATCTATGAAATTAATATCTAAAGATAACAATTTAAAATCTTATATCATGAGAAATGTTATTGAATTGCTGGATGGCTGAGATGGTTAAAATGTTAGCCTGCTGCTCTAGAGGACCCAGAATGAAAATCAAATGAGTAACCCTACAAATTTTATATGGGTGGTACATCTTGGATATGTTGAGAATCATTCCATATTGGGAATGAAAATTACTGTGATTGTTACATTCTACTAAATTAAAATAGTTTTAATATTGAATATTGCTCCTTTTTTGTAATGTGAACTATTTTTGAATTTGTTATTAAGTTAACTGATTATAAGCATTTGAAATATAAATTAAATAAATATTCTTACTAGTATCCAATATATATATTGGATACTATGGATAATTCCTTAGGAAAGTAATTTATATTCATCATGAATCGAGAAGTTCATCCCACTTACAAATATCACCATGAAAAATGCCAAAATCATTGGGTACCCGACTTNAGTCTAAACTTGAATTATTTATGAAATAAATTCTATTATATATCATTATAAAAAGAATTCTTTATGATTGTGAATAATAAAATACATTATGAATTTATTGCTTAATTCATTCAATGCAAAGATTTATCAGAATCCTAACAAATGTAATCAAATATCTTTTAAACAGTTTTAATGTTATTAAGATTTACTTTAAATAAAGTCAGTGTAAATATTATGACTTAATCTAAAAGAATGAGAAGATTTAAAATATATGTTAATTTTTTCTTTGTGTGATATGCTATAGAAATAGTTTCAAATTTGCAAGTCATTTAGGCTATTATTTTGTTTTATTATTTTACGATAAACTTTTCATCATTTGAATGTACAAATAGTGTCTATTTGTTTTGAATTTAACACTATTTAAATATTTTATCTACCAAGCAATACTGTTTAAACTTAAGAAAGTTCTAAAGTCAACTAAAACTAAATTATAAATGGATATACCTTTTGTCCAATGTTATGAGCCATCAAAGTTTCTTTAATTCTAGATGTAATTGCCTGAGTATCAAGATCAGTTGTAAGTGCTGCCATTTCATAGACAGATGGCTGAACATATGATGAATTTCGTGGACTATGTCCTCTCCTTGCATTATTCCCATTAGATGATGTAGATGCATTATTAGATGAATTATTGTTTGTTATTAATGGAAGGGCTGGTACATCTGATATGGAAGATAGGGCAGATTCTGAATGAGGTATAAATGTAGAATTGCTAGATAGTGAATGCCTACTTTCAGAAATCCTCTGAGTTAATAAATTTCCTTCTGAGGTAGGAGGTACAAGTTTGCTGGTTCCTGCATAACGTCGCTCATTTTTAATTGCTTGCAATTTTTCAACGTTATGTGCATCACTCAACCACAATTGCATTCTGATGAAAGGTTCTCTTCCTTTGATGCTTAACATATGCCATGGTTTTGGCTTTGATAATAATTCACTTACTGAGCCTTGCGAAAGTCCAAGTACTGCCTCACCAAATATCTGAAAAAATATCAAATATTAAATTGTGAATAGAGTAAATTGATAATAAAATAAATTTTACTAATTGATGAGTTGATTAAATTTGTTTCTGANAAATAGTAATGCAGTTAGAGATATAATGATATTATATAAAGTTTATATAATAAACTTTTTCAATTTAAATGTACAGGGGAGTACAAAAGTAAATATACAGTTGTGAATCTGAGAAATATACGTATTTAGTATTCATTATTATTGTTATTTTGTATTCCTTATTAACGTGATTTAATTTATGCATAAAAATAAAAATTTTTTTCTTCTATGCTTTTTCCACAATAACAACTGTATACCTACTTTTGCATCTCTCTGTATTCTAACAACAGAATTAAAAATATTCCAAAAATGTTTAATAATGAAGTCTAAGACACAACTGTAAATCTGATTTATCTCTTACATTACAGACAGAAACAGCATTGATTATAGTTGAATTTCTTATAATTTGTTATTGTCTACTCAATAGTTTTTGAAAGTTATTGGGTTTCATACAGTTATCACAACCATTACTATAAATTTCAACTTAAAATTATATTATTATTAAAGTTTTCATATTTTTACCTGGTGAAGTAGTAGTTCCTCCATATCCTCCAGTCCTCATTAATTTTTCTGGAGCGATTTTGTACTGGGAGGCAACAAGTTTATGTACAGCATTGTCATCTTCTAAGAATATTTTCATACGAATGAAAGGCTCACGTCCTTTTTGTGTCAGCATATGCCAAGGTTTTGGACGGGCCAAGAGATCTGAGACAGATCCCTGTGATAAACCTAGGACATTCTCCCCAAATAACCGCTGACTAATGGAATATTGACTAAGTTGTTCTTTTACCTAAATAAAACAAAGCATCATATTAGAAACTATTTTAACATAGTTGTATATTCCTTTAAAAGCATTTTTATGCATATATATCTTTGTGATAAAATAATGCAATCATTTATTTAAAATTTTTATTTTGAAAAATAAAAATTTTGATTATTTGGAATAAAATAAAACATGTTAATTTGAAAATTTCATTTTATTATCAATATTTCTTAAAACTATAACTGTTATAATTTAAAAATAGATAAAGTTACAATTGTAAGATATCTTAAAATTATAATTAAATTTTAAAACTACACATCTAATGAGCTTATTTAATTAAATTACACAACAAAAATAGTAAATTTTTCCAAAGTTATGGTACGTTTATAGAATTTTATATGATAATTTAAAATACTTAAAAGGATAATAGTGTAAGTAAATGAAGCAATCAACATAATACTGTTTTAAATATTTTATGTACAAGTATTTCACAAATGTTTTCGTTTGTTTTATACAGGTTTCTTCAGACAAAATAAATTAAAACAGAATCTAATTTATACGACTAAGTTATTTGAAAAGTTTTAAAAATTCATTAAAATAAACTAATTTAATAAATAAATACAGTGTTAAAAAATACTGTTAAATTTTCAACTATTAAAGTTTGAGTTAAGTTACATAATTTAATTTTCAAGTAAAGAGAGAAATTAAACATTCCTACATGGTTTCATTTTTTTAAGTAGCAATGAATTTTATTTTTATAAAAGATAAGATTCTTTAAAGTTTACACTACTATTAACAAATTAATTCTTTATGCATGTATATAAATATTTTATGAATTATAAAAGTAATACAAATTTAATTAAGTAATAATATTTTTATATTTTCATAAACTCTAGGCCAATGTAAAGGTAAGCTATTAAAAAAAAAATCTAGTCAAACTCAAAATTAATATATTTTCACAGATCATTGCAGGTGTACGATATTACATTTTAGTTATCATATGCAAAGTGTCTTCAATTACAATAAATTCTTAAATTATTTGAATGATATATACAAAACTAAATACTGTCTAAAATGTCAGAAGAGTTTCTAGATTCAGAGCTTGTTTTTTTCTTTTTTAAATCTAAGTCAATAAAATGTAAAATTTATTTTTGAGCTTTTTATATTCATTTTGGTAGAATTAGAGAAGAGTTAGATGTATAGCTTATTTTCATTGAAATCAAATTATAACTAGAATCAAATTATGAAATTGCTTAGGTATTTTTGATTTTTCACAGAATTAATCTATATTAAAAATTAAAAAAAAATAAAAACAAATTTAAGTTATTTTTATATATTTTCTTATTTAGAAGATGTAAATAAATGTTTTTAAAATTTTTTATATTGTTTTAACAAAATTTCTAGAACAATATTTGATTTGTATTATAGAAACAGTTCCAAAAACTGAAATTTTGGTTTATTATTTCTTCAACTAATTAACATAGTTATTAATAACCAATTTATTATTTTGAATCAGCATCATTTTTGTTATCATGAATAATTTGATTAAAAAAGGAATTGAAATAATTTTATGAGATATGGATCCTGAATGATATGAAGATCTCTTGATTTAATGAACACTGATGTGATGAATTTTGGAATCAATGGGTCAAATCTATTGGTTCTGAGCTGTCCATCTGGAAATTGGAAATGAAATACTTGAGAATATCAGACTACAGCTGTTAGTGTACAGAATATCCATTAGATAGTGCATTAGCAACTATTGTTTATATCCTGCTTGAAAGCAATGTAGTTTTTACTGTTGTAACTATGAGGGTAGTATAGACCCTCCTATTGTATATCTCTTACAAAGTGAATTTTCTAGTTGACCATGGCTTTAGATAACAGACAAAAAGCATTATTAGTATTTCATATTTATAATAAAGAAAAAATATCCACTTTATATCTAATTAACAAATATACAACCTGAGAGTAAATAGTCCATAAAAGTTTTAAAATAAAAGAGCCTCATTTTATTTTTGTTTAACAGTTTAATACATGTTTTTGATCAAAAGGACTAAAAAAAAAATAATAGTAATGAAACTAACTTGTATTAGTAATCAAATGGAAGCAAACAATGAACATATTAATAATGTATGAACAGATAAATTATGATAAATTCTTCTCTTCCATAATATTACTATTACCACATATATGTAATTAAAACATTGTATAAAAATTTAAATTACTTTTTGTTATGAGCAAACTTAATTGATTATACATTATGTTCATTTGAGAGTTTGTTAAATTTAATAAATTCAAAAAATTATAATTCTGTTACTTTAAATCAATAGTTATTCAAAACTTTAGTAGTATATTAAATTTATTAGTATAATCTTGCTTTCATTTTTATTTTAATTTAAAACATATAATCATTAAATTACTTAGATTTATTGTTTTATATTACAAAATTATTAAATGAATATTACAATTACAATTATTAAAATGTAACTTCCAAAGTTAATTGGCATTATTTATTAATTTTAATATTTTTTTGTTTAACAACATTACTAAATGCTTTTAATCAAAATATGACAAGTTGTTTAAAACATTTTTTTAAATAAAGTTCATTTCATTTTGATTTATTCAGTTTGCATTAATTTAGTTCTAGCTGATTAAATCAAAAAAGTTGTAGCATTAATAAAAAATTTAATGACTAGTATCATATTATCAGATTACCATAGACAATTTTTTTGTGACTAATACAATCTTTAATGTTGTTAAATATGTAATCAATGTGTAATCATTCAATTTGAGTTAATAATATAACAGCATATTAAGTTTAGATTCAGAAAGAATATTTGAAATAGAAACATCCAAATTAATAATAATTACAAATAATAACATAAATATATTATAAGGAATTAAATTATTTAAAAAAAGTAAAATTTATGAATTATTAATTAAAGTTATGCTGCATACTTATTTTTTTAATAGTTTCATAAAACTGATTTAACACTGTTGACATTGTTTTCTTTACAAGTGGTAAAAATTATTCTCAAAATAGTTCTAATTAATTATATTTCTCTATTATTAGTATTAAGTTTAGGAAATTTTTGAGAAGCGATTAAAATTTGAAAAAATTTTAGTTTAATTATGTAATAATAATACTATAATTTTTTTTCTAGGTTATGAAATCTGTGCTTTGATTTTATTTAAGTTACTAATTGGTTCAGACGTATGTTACAATCTCTCCTGGAAAAAGAGGAAGTGCTCCTTTAAACAAGAATAAGATTAACTCAGAGAGAAGCGACTTCAGAGTCACAATCTAAGACTAACGGTCTATGTGTCAATGTTAAAGAAAGGAATTTCTAACTCGAATAAATCTCCAAGTGAATCAAATTCCCCTATTTCATCGAACTTGACAAATGCAGTTGAAATGACAGGTAAAAAGATCAGTTGAACTAGATGGAAGTAAAATTGTAGGTTTAAAAGAGAAAATAGATACATTAAAAAATGAGAAAGTGTTACTGTGATATAAATTTAACTTGTTAATTAATTAAATGAATAAAAATAATTTAATATTACATCTCTATCCAAATACAAAAATACTTCTCTACAGAATAAATAATTAATTTTCTAAACAATGTTTAAACTTAATACAGCTAAAGAATACTGATATAGTGGAACTGGTATAATTAAAAAATAATTCTTGGCATACTATTTATTTTACATTGGTCAATGTACAAATAAGAAATCAAATTATTAATTCATTCTATGAATCAAAATGGAAAAATCATCATAAATGGGTTACACAAATATCTTCTGATCTTACAAAGGAATCTAGAGAAAGGAAAAAATTAATTCCTATTTATATAAAAATGAAGAAACAAAAAGCACGATGACTACATTTTATCTAATAATAATAAATTTACATATTGTTTTAAAAAGCAACAAATACTTAACATAGATAATTTTTTATAGATTATTCTGGTAATATCAAAGAAGCATTAAAAGATATGCATAAATGTAAACAAGCTGAGAGTCATTTCTAATTATAGTAAGACAACAGATGCAATATGTTATAATACTAAACTGGAATTGTCAGAGATTGAGATTAAAATTTGCTTCACTCCAATTCTTTATGAGTTAATTCCCACCAGATAATTTTGGGGGAAATTACAGAAACATAGCTAATAGATTTAATGAAAAATAATAAAAAAAGCTTAGAAAGATATTGGATTATAATGGAACCAGCTGGCAAATCATTCTCAAGGAGGTATTTGTCTTTTCATTAAAAAAATATTAGAGGAAATAGATCAACAAAAGAAAAAAAATTTTTATGTATTGGTACAAATCAAAATTAATACAATATATAATAATACTGTAATAGTTAATAATTTTTGAAATAATTTTATATTATTTTTATGAATATTCTGTATGATACATATTTATTCAACATAATAATCTGAAATGTTAATATTCTGTGAATCAAAATTAATGAAGATAATCAGTAACAATTAAGAAGCAAGGTTTCCTTTTGTATTGTTTTCATATGTACACAAAGTGTTTTTATAAAAAAAATTATCAGACGTTTTTCTTATATAGAATTTTAGAGAGTGTTTTCATCTGGAACTTATTATAACCAGATTAAATCAAAATGTCTTACAATATGAGCATTTTTTGATTTAATCCAGGATCTAACAGAACTTATTTATTGTTCTTTTTATCATTTAAATATTTATACTTTTCTCAAATAAATGAATATTTAATGGAATATTTAACATTATTATTTTATGCAATCAATAAAAATAAATCAAATGTAAAAGGATAGATATAACATTATATTTAGATTTTCTATAATATATTAATCTGCTTGATTTAACATTTCTACAAAGTGAGTTGAAAGTAATTATTTTTTGTATTATATATTTATATAGGTAAAATAGTATTAACCTGCACTGAAAATATTAGCAAATCACATTGAGAATTTCAGCTAGCTTCATAAAAGCTGATTAATTTTTTAACAAAGTTCATAAATTTATTCCATTAGAAAAATGAAACTCTCTTACTCTTTTAAAAAATTTCTTATTAGAAAACTATATTAAAAATATTATCATTGAATTTTGAGTTAAATCAGTTCCATGTTTTTTCATATATATAATTTATATCTTATGCAAAAAACATACTTTTATAGGTAAATGTCTAAATATCAATATTTTATCTAACATAAAATTTGTTAAAAAACTATTGATATATATTTCCTGCAAACTTTGCTTTTATGTTATCAGTTACATCATACAGACTTCCAGTCTGATTCTCATTAACAAATTTATATGTATATATAAAGGTTGGATAAAAGTTTCAGGCCTAACTAGAAAGGAGTGATACAAGTAAAATGAAACTTGGACATAACGATTCATGGTACATATAGGTAATTTTCACTTCATTACTTACTAGCAAACACTGTCAACACTATCAACACATGGATAATGGACTACATGAATGCACATAATCCATTATCCATGATAAATTATTAATGCATCTTTAACAGTGCAAATTTTAAAAAAAATACTAACTAACATTGTCAACCTGGTTAATGGGTAGGGATGTGTCTTACTTTCAGCAGGACAGTCCTACAATTACAAAGATGTCCTAGGTCTTACTTTACATTTGTAAACAATAAAAGCTTTTATGTTCAAAAATTAAATTTAAAAACTTTCACAAAGAACATTCAATTAATTTCTGAATGCATGTATAGAATTTTATGAACACAATAAAAATCTTCATTGACTACAATATTTTTTTTCCAACAATGAAAAGTTCCATTTTACTACAAACTTCCATTTTTGGCCATGGTGAGAAGTGCCATTTGATTTCACTGAACTTATCAAAGAAGAATTGCTTATAAGTGCCAATTTTAAAAGCAGTTGCATACAGTTTTTTTGAAAAGGTACAGAATGATGTAGAACTATTGAAATATGCAAGAATGATAAAAAATATAAGTTCAAATATAATGAATGAACAAATAGGCCTATATATAGCATTATATTCAATCATTAATAATAATTACCTAAATTATAGTGTTACTTTTAAAGATTGCATATTAAGTAATTCAGCTAAAATAGCAAAGTAGCATCATCTTCATCCAGGATAAAATCTGAATGCATCATTTTGACCTCAAAACAGTCTCAATCAAAAAAACAAGGATCCCCCTAAGAAAAATACCAAACTCAGCCTCAGCCAAGATCACGACCTCAATTTTTAGAAATGCCAATTGAGTGCTGTTGGCTAATTTTTTGGCAAAAAGTATGACAGTTAAAGACAACTACTGCATTGCATTATTGCAGCAATTGCACAATGCAATCAAAGAGAAATGTCTGGGAAATGGGAAGAGAAGTCATATTTCATCAAGGCAACCAGTCGCAAAGCCAATCAAACTCTCCTGACAAATGACAAATACACCTTTAAAATATTAGAACATCTGTCACATTCACCAAATCTGGTACCATCCAATTTTCATCTTTTTCCAGCAATAAAAAGACATATGAAACAACAACATTTTCCAAATGATAAAGTGATGACAGCTGTGCAGGATTGGTGTGAAAGTTTCACAAACTTGGAAGACCAATGGAACAAGTGCAACACACGTCATAGAGGCTCTGTAGAATAGTCCTACAATTTCAGTTGTCTATGACAAGTGCTTCGTGTTAGGCCAGAAACTTTTCTTCCAATCCTTATATGATAGGTATCATTAAAGAATCATATATATTGACTTAACTTGCCAATGATGGATATTTCTCTCCATATATTTGTTATTATGCAGATAATTATTGACATATTTTTTCAATGAAAATTCATAAATAATTATATCAAATAATATAGTTACTATGATGTTTTTGTGCATTATATTTTTATTTGAATATTTTCTATCAAACATTCATCTAATGTCAATTTCAAAAAACAAAAAAAATTAAGTATTGATTGAATACTCTGATTATGGAACAAAAAATTTTGCTAATAGCATTCACTTTTAAGTGATTGTCTTAAATTTGTTCCAACAGTTTTTTAAAGTATTTTTTTATTATTAGAGGAGGAAAATTTTTTTGATAATTCAGTTTGATTTTTATCATCCTTTATAATTGTATTTTATTTAAATTATCATTTGAAATTGAAAACTAAATAATATTTTTAAAAAACAGAGAGAGACCCCATTTTTTTTAGCAGATAGACATTTATATTTCATATATTAATAAGGGAACTAAGTTATTAAATCTATTGATTTTTGTATTAATAATAAAACAATTATTCATTTAGCTATTTATTTGGATATCTCATTTTTTATTAAAAAATAATAACAGATTAATTAATCCTCTTATCATTTTATTTCTAATGATGATTCATACAGAGCTGAATGAAAAGCATTCACTTTGTGACAACTTTATTATAATTAGGCCATTGAAATTTAAATCTATAAAATAATTATATTAACTATTCAGTTAATATAATTACTGAATTGAATTTAAAGAATAATAATGGTAATTTTACTACTATTATTGTTTAAATTCAAATATAAGAATATTTTCTTACTATCAAAAACTAAAGTGATATTTTTTTTAACACTCCATAATGTGCTTTACAAATGACCTTATTTTAATATAATATTTTATATGATTTAGAACGTCTTGTAATATAGTATACTATTTTAGATAATATTAAGAAAAATGAATTTTATATTATCTCATACAATTGACAAGTTTAGTAGCTATAGTTTTAAAATATATATATATATATATATCATATTTTTAGACCAAATATACCAAACATTTGACAAATGATCTTTATTTCATCCATCATAAAATTTAAATTTTATATATTGTCATAAAGTTAATATTTATATTGAATACAGAAATGATATATAATTAATATAATAGTGGTTCATTATATGAATTTTATTGCAATAGTTATATTTAAAATAAAAATTTGATTACATTTCCCTACAGAAATATAAAATTTTATAAAAGCAACTTCCTGGTTATTATCAAAATTATTTGTGATGATCAACATTTATATATATATTATTAATAGTAATTCACATTATATTATTTTAACTGTCATCAGAAAATTACATATTAATAATAATAATTTTTATCATTTATTGTTTGAAAATATGAATTTACACTGAAGTTTTAGAAATATATTAAATAAAGTTTTAAATGAAAAATGAAAAGTCAATTTTAACATTTAGAACAACAATATGATATTTAAAATCATATCAAGTAATAATCTTTACAACAGTTTTCTAATCAAAAACAATTATATTTATTTCTTTTCAAGGTTTTTTGACACATTAACATGTCTTTATTAAGACAGTTTTATTAGTTTTTAACCGTTCAGGAAACTGTTGTTGAAAGGCCTTGACAGAAAGCAAATATGAATGTATGTTTATTTATTATCCTAGAATTATTGTCTTTCAAATATTATTATATCTATTTAAATATTTTTTATAAAATGATTTATATTTTGATTTTTTAACAAAACAGTTGTAATCTATAATTGTAAATAATTCTTTCTTATTCAACAATGAAAAAATATAGTTTATGAGTGCCATTAGTAAGTTGTAGTTTTATCATTTTGTCATTGTTAATAAATAATATCCTTTCTTCTTTTTCACTATTGTCATAATTTTTTGAATCAGATAATGTTTCTGTTGTTATATGAGCCATAGCACATATTAGCAGAAACATCATTTGATCTAATTTGAATATCTAACAAAAAAAAAAGCATCATAATTCAGAAAATGATATTAATCATTTGTATCAAATATTAAATGTATAGACTTCATAACTTTTTCTGTTTTTCTAGAGATATAAAAACTAACTATCAAAATATATATAAAAATTGAATTATTCCTTTATGTAATACTGTATAACAAAAATATTTAGTTTTTAATACTGGTATTTGCAATTTTTCCTATCTTCAAATATTATAAACAGCATCACTTTAAAAAGTGTTTTAAGTATTTAAAACTAATTTATATTCAATTCATAACTGGAATATAGCTTTCTAATTAAGTTTTTTCTTAATGATTTTTAATATGTAAGATTAAAATATAAAATTCTTTAAATAATAAAAAAATATTGTTAAAAATAATATACTGTAAATAATATTATTTAATAACTGCTTATCTTGAGGTTATTCAAATGTGATTTCATCAATTTTAAGTTCTTTTAGACTACCTATCCCCTCCCTGTCACATTTTGTCATGAATGTTTAGACATCCTCCATGCTAATGTCACACATGATCTGTCATCTCCCTAATATTAAAATCAAGCATTTCTGTAAAACAGATCCACAGTATATTAATTTATTCATATTTCCTGCCATGGCAAGGCTAATTTTAAAAACAGGCTATAGGGAAAAAAAATGAAATTCACTGATTAAACACAGAAGAGTCTGATGACATTGTACTGGGTGACTCTTAGACTAAAGATAATATATTACATACTGGTATATCTTTGATATTTTTATCCATAATCTGTATCTATAAAGGCTAAATTGTTAGTGTTATCTTTTCATTGTTAAAAGTTCCACTGCAGCATATTTAGTGTTGCATAATGATTTTGGTAAAAAAAATTATTTCAAATAGAAAAACTTTTGAGAATCTTTAGAACATTAATCTACTAAAACTTCTCACTCCTGTTGCAAAATTCATATATATCCCCCTTCCCAGTGCAGATGTCATATTTGTGTGATCTTTTAAACATTTTTATATCACATACATAAAAATTATTTACATAATAAAATTTAATTTTGTCATTAATACAATTATAAATTAAAATTAAAAGAAATCAAGTTGAATTATATAGTGTATGAAATAGATAAATCATATTAAAGTATTTCAAAATGTATTATATGTTTAAATGTACATATAAAATATTTCATTTAAGATGTTATAGCTGTTATTTCACACATTTTTGAGGAAATAGATTTGTTGTAAAATTTGAAAAAATTTTCTATTTAAAAAATCTTACAACATATTTCACAAAATTTCAAAATTCATATAAAAGTAAAAAGTTGTCATTGAATAATTTATAACTTTCTTAATCCAACTCACTTTTTGTCAATTATAATCCGACAGTATGTTTGTTTTGTGAGCACACTATTGTTTACAGGATCCATTAATATTGTTTGTAAACATATAATATTGATAGAACAGAAAATACTAGAGAATAAATATGAAAGGTCTTTGCAATAAACAATAATACATGAGGTAATCAACTATTCATTTTACAGTAAAAAATGTTAATATACTCATATCCAATTCTCAAAAATAACCAAATTACAAAAATACTTTTATTTCAAATCAGTTTACTATTTCAACATTAACAAGTAAAAATTACCACAGTTCACTGTTTATTAGTTTAGAAATTGGTTATGTTTAGTTAACTATCAGTTTAAATTCATCATTTCATTTCAAAGTCATTTTTCAAACATGAATGTTTTTGAAAACAAGAAATGTTACTCTTTGTGTAATACTATCTAACTTACAATACTGAGTGTTGCCAAATACAAAATTAACACTTTTACAAATATGAGAGCAGTCAATTTACTTATTTTTGTTGTTTTGCAGTGCTAACTAAACTTAAAACTGATGTAAAGATTTTTTTTCTGTAACTTAATTATGTTTGATAACTGAACAGGAGTGCATTTACATTTTTTATCATAAATTGAATAATTGATCACCCCCATAAAATTTTATCCACTACTTTTTGAACCACCTTTATATTAAAATGAAAATTTATTTTTACTCCTTAACATATGCTTCTCTGCTAAAGTTGTATGTTTTGGAGAAAGCTGCAAGTCACAGGAGAAGAAATCCTTAATATTATTTCAAAAATCAGATTTACAAAATACTAACAGATTCTTTTTTAATTAATTGTTTTAGATTAAAATGTTTCATAGCAAATACAAATTTAATTACAAGAAGAAAATTACACCAGTTATTATTATAATATTGAATCTTTCATTTCTATTAAATTTTATACTGACATCAAAAATGTTGTAAAACTCAATGTAAGATTTGAAAAAAAAACTTGAAAATATTAAAAGTATAATTACTGTAATTTATATGAAACTGTAAATATTGTACTAATAGTAAACATAAGAAAAAACAATGAGATAAAAAATTTATATAGCAATAAATAATATATTAAATTAATTTATAATATAATTATTACCTTTTTTACAATATCTTCAGTATTCAGATTATTATATTGGTCAAATTGTTGTTGAGTGATAGGTGGCAATACTGCTTTGGCTGGTCGTTGAGGTGGTGTTGGAAGATTGGGCACTGAAGATTGTGACAATAGGGAGTTAGTGATAGACTGCATACGCTGAAGTGGTGATGCTGAAGAAGTCAAGTCCTCACCTCCAGCAGGCGATTCTGAAAGTGGCAGGAGAGGTGGTGTGGGAGATGGTGTTGAATTGCGTACAAATGATTTGACACTGCCCGTGCTTGGCTCTGCTTTTGGCCGCACTAAAGAGAAGGCACTTCCGTGATGTCTTAAGTTGTCCGAATCTACACTTCCGGCATTTTTCTGCTCCTGACGATTTCTTGATTGTACAGTTGCATCGATTGGACCATCTTCTCTCGTTGAACCTGATGGAACACGAATTGATAAGCCTGGAAAAGTGCAAGTAGAACCATTCACTAATCCACCAGCAGTTATATTATTGTACCTACTATAGGAATTAGCTGATGTGACAGATCCTAATTGAGTAAGTCTAGATAATTCTTGATGATAAATACTGAGTGCTTGTCTAATTTCGTCCTGAGTTCTTTCATACTGATCCCGTGACTGACGAAAACCTTCTTCTACCCGTTGACCCATCAATTTCGCCAGTTCTTCTTGATATATTCTTGCAACCATTTCTTGTGGAATATCATCATTTTCATATTTCCTCGAGCGTCTAGATGAACAGTCTTTAAAATTGTGATTGTTATGTATATAATTATGATTGTTATAAGGAGTCCTTCTCCCTCCTCCCCCTTCTGTCCCTGAACCCCCACCTTCCCCTCTACAGTCATCCCCATTTTTTTCAGATCCAGGTTTTATATCTACATTGCAACTGACTATACCATTGTGCAATGGGCTTTTACTAGATTTGTTATTCATTGCCATTTGAGCTTCATTTAATATTTGTGCTATCCTTTCTTCTGCAGCAGCATCTTCTTGTTTATAAGAAGAAACTCCTGATTCTTTGCCTGTTAAAGAATTTTTGTTATTAATAAGTTATTAGTATTTTAATATTTCAATCAGCATTATAATTACTCAGAATAAATTACTTATTGCTAAAAATTATTATTGCTGATATAAAATATATTATTAAGTACTTCATATTAATAATTGTAATTAAAATATTACATCTCAAATCAATTTTAAAGTTGCTTGGTTTTATTTAAATAATAATTAATAAAAAAATCACAAAATAACTTTCTTTATTGAAACAGATTAATTTCTGAAGATACATCCAAAAAGTGATAAATGTTTTTTAGAAATGCTTTGAATTAATCTCATAATAATTACCTTCCTAAACATTACTTAATTCCTCAGAAAGATTCACTATTATTTAAATTTTAAAACATGAATATTTCAGAAATTTTGATAATTTTTATGCAGTGAGCATCTAAATAATAATAAATTATCTGAACATGTTATCACTTAAAACAATTTTTAGATTAACAATTGAATATTAAGAGATGTTTAAAAAATTATTCTTTAGATTTTATTGTATATTTTAAAAATTTGTAACAAAGAATTAATTTTCAAATTTGTTAAATTTTGGAATTTCAACTAAAAGTTTTGTATGATTTATTTGAAAAGTTTTTTCAATAAAAATGCTAAAAGCAATTATTAATTTATATACCAGATGATAAAATTATTAAATTACATAATTTTAAAAATTGAAATTTTTATTTTTGTTTTGTACACTGGAAAAACAAGATACTAACAAAACAGTTGTAAGCTGATTCTGAAGTATCACTAGCTAACCAAAAGAAAAAAAAAGTTAAATATGTTAATATATCATGAATAGTTTCTTTGTGCATTTTGTTTTATCAATCTTTCAAATCATTTACCTTTCCAGATTGGAATGTCTTTTAAGGATGGAATTTCATCAGAATGTTGCTTGCAAAAAATTTTGAAAATATTCCTCAGTTCAACAGATCCATTTCTCTTCACTTTGGAGACATCTTATGGCAACCATCCAAAAATATTAATTCAATAAAGATTAACATCAAAATGGCCATCAAAAATATCATCAAATATATCAAAGCAAATGTCAAGTTGAACAGAATACATTCAGAAAAAGTTCAAAAAAAATGTCATGATATATTTTAAATCATTTTCATTAATTCTCATTATTTACTTTAATTATAATTTTTATAATATGCTGCATAATTTAATATATTTTTTACATTAACTTTTATTATTTGTTACATAATTTTGAACTTTTTTTGCAAGCAACACAAAAATGATTTTTAATCTATATAAAATTGTCCATACTAATCTTATACATACAGTAATATATATATATCATTCAAAAGATATAAATGATGTTAAGAAAAAATTGTAAAATATACTGTAAGTTTTACAAAAATGTAGTTTTTTTTTAACAGAATATATTAATTATATTCTAAAATTAATGCTAAACACTAATTTTTGAATAAAAATTAATTTTGTATCATATGCAATTTTCATATGTAATTAAACACTGACATAATGAACTATCAATAATTAAAAATAAATAATTGACAGTTTGTCATATAAACGAATTGCAAGTTTTCATGTATACAAAATTAAATTTTTTAATTAAAAATTTTATAAATTATATAAAATGTAATTACTCAAATATAAAGCAATAACCAAAAAAGTGAATTTAAAAATGCAAATTATCATATCTGACATGGAAATATTAATGAAACTATTAAATTATTAATTACACTTTATAAAATAATATAAAAATATACTCTGAAATAAATTCATTGGATATACATTATTCAATTATTTTTTGCTAATAAAAAATTCAAGTTAATGTATAAAATGAAGAGATGATAAAAAATATTCATTATGAATTGATTTTTCTTACATTTAAAATAGTAAAGTCTGACTAAAATTAAAATTTGTTTTTCTTTTAATTTCTTATTTTATATTTGAAAATTTCTACATTTTATTTTTAAATCAATGTAATTATCTGTGAAAAATCAAGATCTTTTGTAAATAAAATAGGTTAGATTTTTCTATTTTGAGAACAATTTATCAATTTTTGATATATCACAATGCATTATCATAACATAATTACATAGTGCTAAAATAATAAAGGAATTTTGATAAAATATATATACATGTATATATAATTTTTACATGTATTATTATTAAGAGTAAAAATACAACAATTTTTATATTTAATGTTATTATTTTTTTTATCAAATAAACAAATAATTTTATTGTATTTAAGATTTAAATTGTTACAAGGGGGTAGGAGAATTTGTCTCCTTAATAAATAATATTTAATATTATTTTTAAGAATTAGAAAGATTAACAAAATATTTAATACTAGAATAATAATCATCAATAATTGTGAAATGATTACTACCACAAACATTTTTTAAATCCTGAATACAGAAATTTTTAATATAAAAATGATAAATATTAGTAGTAAATTAACAATAATATTTTTCAATCAACTCTACTAGGAACTTCTCTTTTTCTTTTGGTATTATTTGTACTTGAGTATCAATAGAATTGTTAATAAATTAATTGAATTACATCATGTTGTCAGAATTGGTTATAAAACATTTCACAATTAACCTTGAAGAGGAAACCATTATTTAATAAAAACAGTATCCTTTTTTTCAGAAGATATAGGATATGAATTATTTCTTATTCACATATTGAGTCATAATATTATATCATGTTATAATAATTATCATCAGATTAGATAAAAATGAGATCAAATTTTAATTAAAAGATTTCTTATCTTTCCAAGATAAATTAAACACATTAACCTTAAAATTCAGCAAAGATTTGTACAACAGAAGTAATAAACTAAAGATTGTTAATATAAAATATTTGTTAAATACTAAATTAAATAGTATATATAATTTAAATTTTTAAGTTTCATCAATTTTTGTACTCTTCACTCTTTTGTTCAAAAAAAATACTTTTTCAAATAAAAGCTTTTATATATATGTACATGTATATGTATATTTTTAATATATNTGTTATGTCAGCATGTGATGACAGACACCTCATCTGTATGACAATTGCAGATCATACAGCTTCATCTCAACAGTTGACACAACATTGGAACACTGCTTCAGGTGTGCCATTGTCTGCATCCACAGTTTGCCAACATCTGCTGCACCATGCAAGAATTCCTTTGTGCAGGACTCCCCTGATACAAAACCATCAACACCTGCAGCTACAATGGACTCATCAACACAGCTACTGGCATGCCAATTGGCAACTAATTGTCTTTTCTGATAGATCCTGCTTCTATTTAGAGTACAGTGATGGCCAAGTACGTGTTACATGCTATAGAGGTGAATGCCATCTTTCACAATGCATTATCCAGTGTCATACTGGGCAATCACAAGGCATGATGGTCTGGGATGCTATTGCATATCATGGACAATCTTGGCTGCTCAGAATTGTGATGCAGCAACTGCTACATCAGAGAAGTTGTGAAGCCTGAACTCTTTCTTCAACACATTCCTGGAGATGTATTTCAACAGGACAATGCCTATCCACATTTTCCTAGAAATTTCTAGATTTCAGCACAATAGATATCACTTCTTCCTTGGCCTGCCCATTCACCAGACATGTTGCCTATTAAACATGTCTGGGATTTCATTGTAAATACTTCTTTTCTGCATGGACTTTAGTGAAATGCTGTTTCAATAGTTTTTATGACATGAAATATCTTTCGTTCATTATATATATATATATATTAAAAATGATATACAGTTAATAGTTAACATTCATGCTTTAGATTAATAATTATTAATCTAAAGCATGAATACTCTTGATACAAGGAAAAATGAAAAAGTGAAATAAAATATTAAGTATGATCATGAAAGTGTTTTTTATTCAAATCTCTTAAATAATTACAAATTTTTACTTGTTAATGCAAAATAAATATTGCAAAAACTAAATGTTGTAATATATCTACTCAACTTTCTAATATTGTTATGTTGGATTAGCAAATCTGAAATACTTGTTACAGAAAAACAAATAAATCCATTTAATACATATATATATAAATTGTTTTGTATGATAAAAGACAGTAAATGTGAAATGATTTTCTTAAGTTATAACTTCACATATTGCCAATTTTGGAATTACTGATTTAATTAAAATTGAAGTATTTCTCATTTCTAGTATTTTATTACAAAATGGTTTTTATACCTACTTTTACATAAATTGTAACCTTTTTAAATATTTATTTTTAAAGCAAAATAAGCTAAAACTTGAGTGTCTCCAGTTCTATAAAAACAATTTTTTATTTCTAAAATACTTTAAACAAGAAATTTGTTTTCTTAAAATTTATTATAAAAGTAAAAATACTTATGATAATCACAAAATAAAATTATTCTTATATCAGTTATTCAAATTATATTTATCCTTAAAAAATTTTGTTTAATGTTTGAATTTAAATTCTGCAGTTTAAATTATTTCTTTAAATCAGAGTTTATTATTAAAATTATATTAAAAGAATTTATTCACATGAATTAACAAGTATATATGTATATTATATAAATTAAATAAATACCTTAAATTTCATTTCTGTAATCTGGTAATACTGCTGTATTACTCTAGTTATGTAATTTTATAATTCAATAATATTGTTAATATATTTGGTCTATGTTTATATCTTAAAATGTAAAGAAAAAATTAATTAAATATGAATTGTAGTTACAACATTTTCTTCATTAGTGTTATTTATATACGTAGATTTTTTTCTGACATGTACAGGGTGTAAAGAAACTCCATGCCAATATTTTAGGAAGATTAAAATATGCTAAGAATGAAAGATGCCAATTGTCTTTTCTTACAAAATATTATTTTTTTTCTACTTTCTATTAAAAAATTTTGCAAGTCTGTAATCACATAATGATTGTAAAAGCATCATTAGCTACAGTCAGTTATTTTGAGATAAATAATAACTTATCTTCTTTTTTATATTTATGATAATCATACATTTAGAAGATGCATGAGAGCAAGGAACAGCATATTACATTATTTTTGCAGATATATCAAATTTTTGTTAATACGTATTATTTGATATTATGTTATAAAATATTTTTCTTAGAACATAAATGTTAGTAATATATTACTAAATTATATGTATGATAGGCATGAATATAATGTTTAATACATATGTTATATATTTAAAAATTAAATATAAATTTATATTGAAGAATGTCTTCTATGCTTTGAAAAGAAAACTAAAAGATATTAATATAAACATCTTCTGAAACCTGATTTATTAACATAAAGTCACACCAACTACTGTATAATATCAGACTATAATTCAGCAATAATAATTATTATTGACAGAATATGGCCTGATATTATACAACAGTTAGTGTGGCTTTATGAAAGATGTTACTTATATTATATTAATATAATGTATAATTTAATATTTGTAATAAAAATTATTAGTTATGATTTATGTCTACATTTTCAGCCTTAAAATTAATGTATTCTCATAATAGTAGTAAAAATGCTATTATATTTTTTTAAAAATGAAATGGTTTCTCAGAACAACACACTAACACACAAAAATATAAATTATGTTAGGTGTATTCAATTTCATATTTATCAAAACTTTTCCTTATTGTAAATATAAATTTACAAAAAAGGAAATTTACAAAAAATTTGAAATTTACCTAAAAAACTAAAATATAATTATATTAATTATATACATTGTTTTTTGTGTAATATCATCAAAAATATATTAAAAAATTGTCACAAAAGTCATATATATTGATAATATTGTAAGTGAAATTTTTTGACTTGTATATATCATTTTATTATTTTGAAAAATTTTTATAATTAATAATAAATGAATGAGTTTGAAAAGCATAAAGGATGATTCTTTCAAAAATATTTGAAATAATAGAAAATTATTGTTTCCATTCACTATAATAATGAATCATTGATAGAAAAATAGAATACAACTTTATAATTAATTCTATTATTTAATTCATATAAGGAAATTATATATTTACAAGTTATGGAGCTATCTATTTCTTTATTTATAAAAATACACAGAAAAGTGTTTGTAATAATAAAATACAAAATAACAAAAAGAAGTTTAATTAAAATACTTTCTGTAAAAAGTATGGTAAATTTAATGAATTTTAAAATAAGCTAGGTATCAATATTAGTGAACTTTTAAAAAATAAATTATTTTTAACCTGTTTAGTGAATATCAATAATATTCAATGACTTATTAATATACATATTTGCTAAAATTTCAGTTATTGATAATTTGTTTTAATCTCCTGATAGTTTATTCTAATTCATTAAAAATAAATAATATAGTATAAATTTATTTTAAAATACATTTCATTAGTATTGCTTGAGTTTTTAAATTTTTAAAAATATATTATTAGCTTTATATTTGAGTATTTTAAGTAAAAGGCACATGATGAGCATTTTACTTTGAACAGATATAAATGAACAATTTTAAAATATGTTATATTAAACTTATGCTTGTTATTTAAATATAGTAAAATGCATTTTAAATTATTAAAATATATACCTTACCTTTTCGTGGTATTAAAGTCTTCAGCATATATATACAAGTTTCATCTGAAGCCCATGCATGCATTTTTCTATAAGAGTCTCGACCTTTTTCTGTCAACTTATCCCATGGTTTTGGTTTTGAAAGTAATTCACTAACAGTTCCCTGGGATAAACCAAGAATAAACTTGGCAAATAAACGTTGTCCAATGTTATGAACACTTAGCAGTTCTCGCACACACCGGGAAATACTCAAAGTATTTAAAGTTTCATTTGCATATTTGTCTATATTTTGTTTGAGGCACTCTTGGAGCTTTTCTAGTGATGTAACCTCATTTGGGGAGTCTTTAGCACTTGGTGATGACTCCACTGGAGGTTTGATGCTAGTGGTAGATAGTTCCGTTCCAGAGGACCTGGTGTCCTCACAAGATTTGGGGGTAGCAGGGCAACTATTACATTCCTCTTTTGCCACTGTTTTCGCATACCTGGACACGATCTCCTCACCTAATAATGAGCTGAATGCCTCGACGTTTTGAAGTGGAGGAGGAAAAGCATTCCCCACAGAAAGAGGTGTTCCTGCAAGAAAGGTGCAGAACCACTGGGGTTTAAAAGAGATTTTCTTATTTACAACAAATAAAATATTCCAGAAGTTAGGGATATTTAAATACATAATGGGTTGTGAAGTAAATGGAATACACAGTATAAAAATATGTAGAAAAAGCATGCTTCAGAATCAGAGAATAAATAATATGAAATTTATATAACAGCGTTCATACACCTTTCTTGAGTAGCCTCTGAAGTGTGTTCACAGAAGCAAAGCCATGCAAAATTATTTTATAGAATCACATTCCATATTATTTTGTGTAAGCTATACAGGATTACATTTTATAGAAAATTTTATTTATAGTAAGCAAAGGAAATTAAAAAATAAAATAAATATTAAAGCTGAATATCCAATATTAAATGAGAAAATTAATCAAAAATATGATTAAAAGTTTTAATAAATGACATTAAGATTTTAAACAGATATATAATAAAAAGTAAACAATATATAAAAATAATGTTAAAAGTTTTACCTGCTGAATCTGCATTGTTAATTTTTAAAGCAGTATTCTCTGATTGAAGTGATTTTGTTTTTTCTAAAAGTAAAACTTCTAATGGTTTAGTAGATTTTGTTTCTCCAGATAAATTATTTCCACCCTGATCATCTGGTGAAGAGTTACCCCAAGTCTGTGATGTTCCAAACTCCATTGATTTGAGTATGCTGAAAATAAAAATTTTCATTTCAGTAATTACAGTTAGGTTCAATTTAAAATTTATATAGTAATTAAAATTATTTGATCATAATTACAATAAACATCAATAAAAAAATTACATAAAGATCACATTAAAAAGTTTATAAAGCAGAAAAATCAGTGAGATCAAAAATAAATGATGACATTATTATTATTATTTTTTGACAACAGTATATGTATATTAGTTTATAATATTTAGTTTAAGAAATATTATAAAATTATTTATTGACTCAAAGTTAATAAATTATTAGAATAATTAAAGTTTCATTTTTAAATAATTGAATTAAGAAAATATTAATTACAATCAAGAACGTTTACAAAATAAAATAATCTTTATATTCTTAAACATAGAATAATTTGATAAAGTTTTATATTTTTATCATTATTAGTTACAGTTTATATATAAATTTAAATTATATTTAAACTGTGGCTAACAATGATAAAAAGACTAAAATGAATATATAAAAATTTAAAAGTTTATTAAATTATTTAAATATAAATTTATATTTAGCCATAGCAATCATATTTTGCAAAAATTTATAATTATAATTGAAAGAAAAAACAAACAACTAACAGAATAATACTGAATTTAAATATCTCATAAATATCTTTAGTTTGTTTACAATATAATTAAGAACAATTGATATTAATAAATTAAAGTGACCACTGTGAAAAATAATGACAATATAATTTTATGGCTTTTAAGTATAAAAAAAATTTGTAAAAATTTAAAAATTAATAAAAATTCATAACATACTGACTATTCTCTTAAAATAATATAATAAATTTTTAAACTATGAGATTTAAAAAAAATGATAAAAATCATTTTGTTCTTCTTACTGTATGCATTATTTAAAACTTGAAATGTATAAAAACAGTAGTTTTTAAGAAAATGAAAGAAAGTACTTAATGGCATTATTGCAGTATTAATATTATTTTATATAATATTATATACTTCCTCATTCTACGTAAATAATAAATACAAGAAATAGAATTTAATTAGTTTGTATATAAATGTAATTTTCATGTTAATAATATAAAGCAATTGAATATAATAAACACATCAATTATTTTAATTGTAAATTTTTTATGTAATTATTTAAATATTTGCTACTAGAGAAGCATCATTTTCAGTACTGTTTTAATATAATTTTTGTTATTTGAAAACTTTTTTGATCTAAGGAATTTAAAAACAAAATTAGAACTTCATAACTAAATTTTCAGAATATTTGCAGTATGTTATATAAATAGTTTAAACAGATAATTCTATAATAAGTATTCTACAAAAAATTCTCTATTGTTTTTAATTATAAGTAATATCTGTTTTATAAATCAGTTAAGTAATTTATGTTTGTTCAAAACCTTATACATGTAACAGCACATATTACATTGATAAAGATTAGTCAATTAAAAAAAATACACCAGGACTGAAAAATTCATATTTGATTATATAGATAATTTGATATAATCATTTCAACTTAATTTTTGTTAATTATTGAAATGAATAAATTATTGTGTCAGGTTATAAGGTAGAGACTAATTTTCATGCTAAAAATAAAGATGTAAAATCTTTAATTTATAACCTAGCAGCAATAACTTATTCATGTAAATAATTAGCAAATTTCAAATTCAATTATCTAAGAATTTCTTTAAGAAACCAAACTGTGTTTAATTGGATAATTGAACTTAATGGAATCCAGTCAGTGAATTGAAATTTCTAATTGAGTATAAATAAGTTTTTGGAATAAACTCTTCATATATTTAACCAAAATAAAATAATTATATAATAATTATTGCACTTGGTTTTAAATGGCAAATTTAAGTTAATTGTTATTTAGTGAATCTTATATACAAAAGAAAAATACTGTATATTGAAAGCAATAAAAATAAACAGATTTTTTAATGATATTTTTAATGTTAAAGATTCATATTGAAATTCATTTATTAATTGAAAATTTTCATTTAATTCAATTTACACAGATATAAAGATATTTATGAATTTAGCATATTATTTTTAATTATTTATAATCTGTTATATTTTATTCTATTTGAAATATACAATATTAAATTACTTTTTTTTTTATGTTTCTTATATTATTTCAATAGCTTTTGGTTATATAAAAATTTCCTATCTTTCAACATTTTTAAATTAAACAAAATATGGGTATAAAAAATTTATATCCATATCATAAAATTATTTTTAGATAAATAAGTTATAATTTAAATTTATAATCTCATTTTCTATGTAAAATTTCAAATACAGAAATTCTTTATTAATAAGTAAATTTATAACAAACTAAATATTTTGACAATAAATACAAAAAATAAAATGTAATGAATTTGTACACATAATAATTTGATGCTTCTAAATTTTAAAATAATAATCAATAATTGTAAATAAATGTTGTAATTGCATTTTTTATTGAAATGTTCTAAATGTACACTTAATTGTTATTCTGTTTAATATACTTAGTAATGTATTGTTTATTCTTAGTACTTAAAATTTATCAAATTTAAAATATTTTACCTTAATGGATTTACTTTATTAAAATTTAATTCTCTTTTTTTTATTGTAAATTTTCATTGATAACCAATTACAATAGACAATTTCAAAATAAATGAGATAAAATTAAGTATAAATTCTATCAATAAAATTTAAATTTACCTGAGTTCCCTTTTTATTTCATCATAATCATTCTGACGTAATAATTTGCTTTCCATTTCTTCAATAATTTTGTCTTTTTCTGTAACCATTTCTTCTAAATGAGCAATCTAAAAATGATATTAAGATTCATTTAAAAAAATATATTAAATTTCTTGATAATGTATTTCTATCTAATTTCCAGATTAGCCATTTTCATTAAAAATTATTTTCTAGGCAGATTTATTATTCCTAACTTCAAGAATAAATAATTGCTATTATTTAAAAATAAATCTTTAATTTCCCATCAATTTATTTTCATAAATTATGTTTTCAGGTGCTTAATTCAGAATAAAGAAAAAAATATATTAAATTTCTTGATAATGTATTTCTATCTAATTTCCAGATTAGCCATTTTCATTAAAAATTATTTTCTAGGCAGATTTATTTACATCTTCTGATCATACGTTTGACGTAGGATTCTTATAATAATAATGGATTTATGATTTTGTCTGATTTGCCAATACCTTGGAATATTTTAAATTGCATTTGAAATGTTTTCCTTTTCAAATCTTTTAAATTTTATTCATCATACATAATTTAAAAGACTAAATGAATGAAAATAAAAATAACTTCTTTGCATTAACAATAATTCAAGATATTTATTTTTTCTATATAATCAAAAACTTTTTAAAATATAAATTCAATCTCTCATTATTTATGAAGATGCTCCATGAATTTTAGTTGTATCATCATTACACATATTTTTGAATTTGTGGCAGAGTTTTTCTAGTTTGTAGTTATGTTTAATCAAACTTTTAATATTACAGAACTAACTTTTACGTGTATTAATCTATTAAATTATAATGACTCTTCTTATTTATTATTCATATATTTACTTATTAATGATTCTTTATATGTTATATAAACTGTAATTTTAATCNTGTAAAAATTAATTTTATTTGTTATTATTAATCATTTGCTTCTCAGTTGTGCAGTATTCTAATATTACAAATATATGAAAAAAATATATATATATGTATATTAATAATCTTTATTGTATTAAGTATCTCGTCCTGTAACAATGTTTTTCTTAACTCTACATTAATTTGATATAAATAAAATTATATGTTTCTATTTTGTAACATTTTTGAACATATAATTATTTCATATTGTCTAAAACTAATAGAAAATGTTAAAGCGTTCTTTTATAATCATTATATGTGTTTAATATAGATTTATTATATATTTAATTTATATATTCAATATTTCTAACTTTAATATAAAAGACCTTATTCATATATACAGTATATATATCTCCACGTTAAAAATTACTATCAATCAATCTTTAGACTTCCTATACATTGTTCACGACTATCTTTATAAAATTCACTATCAATCAATTCTTCCATTTTCTTATAAGTTATTCACATCTGACTGTCTCAGATGTGAGAAACTGAAAAATTTATATAGTTATTTATATCCAATTTAATCTGTGCATTTGCATATCACAGCTCTTTTCTTTCCTTTTTAAACATATTTAAAATATAAAATCTAAACTACATAAGAAATAATGAAGAAATACAGTATGTATTGATATAATACAAATTTAATTTTTCAATTAGACACAAGAATGTTATATTGTTTTCATCCTGAACTTTTCTAGTACAACTAAAATAAAAATCATATAAAGTTTTTAACTTAAATAAATTAAAATTTTTTAAAGAATGACTAACTTTTTCTGTGAAAATTCTATTGTTGATTTTTTTCATAAACTTTTAATTAATAAATGTTATTTATTTAATAAAAGAGGAGAAAAATATTTAAAATTGATAATGGATGAAGATTCATATAAAAAATTCATATCTTTTATTGCTAAATAAAAAATAAATACTGTTAAGGAACACTTATTGCTATTTCTTAGAGTAGACAAAAACCATAATTTGTATACATATTTGTTTGAATATACATAAAAGATAAAAATGAACTATAATAACTCTTGATATTTTAAAGAATGATAATGTGTTATGAGGAAAAACTGATGGTGTATATCAAAAGAAGTTTAGCTTTAACAAAAACATTAAAACATTCCTTCTCTGAAATGCATAATTTTGTATTCTGATATTAAAGATTTGGATTACTATATCAAATGACAGGAAATGAATTAAAAATTAAATATTTTAAAGTTTATTAATTAGAGTTTATTTTTTTATATAATACAGAAAATTACTTTATATAAAACTTACTTTAGTAGTAGTAGTTTCCTTTAAATTGTTTAATGAAGATTGTAGCCTTTGAATATCATCAACTAATTGAGATATCTACAAAAGAAGAAAATCTATTTAATTATCATGTATAAAGAAAAAAAAACATATACTCATAAATGACATATCTATATGATAAAAATAAATTTAGTATTATATTTTTCCAAATTACATGTAGTAATTTCAAACTAAATAAAATTTATATTGAAAATTAAATATTTTTTTAGAACAAATATCAAAATTGTTACTGTAGTGACTAAATTCCTTCCATAATTTAATGATGTTAATTTTATCGAAATGATTTTTTGTTTGAAATCATTACTACATTGTTAAATATGCAGATTAAATTAAGATTTAACATTTATTTGAAGCATTAATTTTATTCTAATAAAATGTTTTAAACTGCTAATATTTTTGGAATTTTTCATATATTTTATCAGACATAGTTGAAAAGTGGCAAATCTATCAAGTCTGTAAAATTATCAATTATATGCAAAATAACCTCTCATCTTTGTAGTTTTTTCTTTTTATATTATAGAGTTTTAAAAACTATTTGTCATTTTAGAATATTTGTTTGAATGTATCAAAAATATGATTATTTGGCATAAAATGTTGCACTGCATATATTTTAAAAGAAATCAATTAAGTATAATAGCAATATAGATAGTAATCAACTTTATAATATTTTTTTACAAAATGAATTCAATAGACTTCTAATAGACATTAATTATGTTTGATAAAATGAATTACTTCTTTATCTTTAGCTGCTAATTCAACTTCTAAGGAAGACCTCGTTACAATGTCTACAGCTTGTTCCATGTCTGGTGCCTTTTGGATTTGGTCAGCAAGTTGAAGAGAATGTTTTGCAGCTGCTAGTTGTTCTTTCAACTGGGAAGCTTCCTTACCTGCTAAAGCTGCTCTCTAGGGAATAAAAGATAACAGAGGTTTACTTATCAAACATTATTACTAATTCATTTCTTTAATCCTCTTTGTTACTGTTTTCAGAGATAAAATAATTTATGTACTCTCAATAAACTAGAAAAACTTTATTATGTTTCTCAGTAATTTTATTGATTCTTTTTTGAGTTTAAGATAAAACTAAATTTAATTATAAATGACATAAACTTATATTTAATATGACATTGTTAATTTATAATTGTTTTAATTAAAAAGTTATTTATTTTGAATTCATTTAAGACAACTTAGACTCTTTCTTTAAAAATAAATTCAAGAGAGAATCATAGTTAAAAGATCTGTAGTACTTATTAAGTGAAAAGTTATTATTTACAAAAAGCATTAAATATAATTCAAATAACTATACAAGTGGAAAATCCTTTCAGATTTAATAAACAACTATTTTAAGACAGTTCTGCAATTAAATAAAGATAAATCATATATTTGTATGTTATTACTAATAACAATTATGTATGCATTAAAATAAAGAAACAAAATCCACATACTATAATATCAAACAGTTGTGTAGTGCATAAAATTCTTCAAAACCGATAAAAGTAATGACAAATTTTATAACTTTGAATAAATCCAATAAAAATCTTTTAATTTACAGAAAATATTTTAACTAATGATATATGGGAAAAACAAATTCTTTTCGCATTGAATCACTGCAATTATATATGTCAACCATTAATAAATTTATTTGACAACTACAGACTGTGTGAATAGGTGAAACCTAAACCATGGTGTAAAATACCCTCAAACCATCAAATTATTATTATTATTACTTAATATTTTTCTTTTGAATTCTAAGATCTTATTACAACAGCCTAGTAGTGGAGAATGCAATCCATTAAGAAAATAATAATTGATAGATAATGAATGTAATTTGATAATGGTAGCACTGGCATTATTTTCTGTATTCAGTCAATTAATATCAATAAAAACGAATAGACTAGCCAATAAACAATTGTATTTTCACCACTAACATTATGTTTTGGAATAAAACAAAAACATCATGAATCATCCAGCTAGCTTGTCATTTGTTGTTAGTAACATCTAAACTAAAAAGCCATAATATCATGATATAATTGAGAAAACAACCAGTATAGGACGATCTTTTAGTATTGTCATTGAATTACTGTATCGATAACATACTATTCAATATAAGTGGGCGAATGTCAGGGGATAGCGCCCTATAATGTTGAATAGCATCGTTTATTTTGTAGAGTTGTGGAAAACCAGCAACTTTACCACTTTGCTGATACCAAGATTACAGTTGGGATGATCTAACCGCTCTTGTGAACAGTAATTTCTGTCGCCAGAATACGAGCTGCTATTACCGAGCAGATAGCTGTGTGTGTGTACAGTCATTAATCACCATCTGTATACTGCTAGTCGTCTAGCAGAACTTCCTGCAATGCAGTGGAGTGTTTTCTTTTCGTTTGACCGCAGTCACAGCTGTCAGATGCGAACCGAGAGACAGAGTAACGTTTCATCATATCTCAGCATCGTCTTTTTAAAATGTAAACCATGTGCCGAATTGGGAAAAGAGAGTAGAATAAGCCCGGTGAACAAAAATTCGCCGATCTCTATCAGTAAATGATCGGATGGCGCAACTCTTGGCAAAGGCTTTTGTCAAAGTAGAGGAATGGTTCTTTATAAATGCCAGCATGACCAATTCTTTCTCGAGTATACGAAACTGCTTTATTCCCCTCTCAATTCTTCGAAACATTTGCGTGGGCTTGGATGTTTAACCGTGCAGTACCAGATGTTCCTACTACGCCGGAAGGCTAAAAACAATTCAGAAAACTGTGTAATATTTAAATCTACTTGGCATACGCTCTCGCTCGCTAAATGAAACTCTTCGACCTGTCTATAAATATTTCAAGCTCGAAGTTTCCGAAAGCAAAAATGGCTCTCCGTTCCTCAATGGTTAAGTACACCGATAAATTTAAATTTCCGTCTGGAGCAAGACATCGGAGGCGAAAGAATTAAAAATACAATGCGACGATGAAATATGAAAATATACAAAGATGCGGTATGGAATTTCCGTATCCATAAAAATATTAGGTTACTGAATCCTCTAACGTGAGTGCCTGATCAACAGGTTACATGCAATAACAAGACGTCTGGCCACTTCCAGAATTCGCTCTTCTAATGCTCCTTCTATAATATCAAGATTATAATTTTTTATAACCTCTGCAGCGCACGTTTATCGATTGTAAATAACGTCGAAATCGACGAGCATTTTCAAACACGTCAAAGGAATAACTAACAACGGGCGAAACATTAAAGTATAGATGGTCGAACTGGAGACGCTTCCGACAAAGATACCGTTGACAATCGCAATCAATACGGCCAACAGGAGCCATCGATTTTCTATAGGCGACAGACGACAACAGAGGTTGACATGTTTACAACATCTACCTACAGATGGTCGCCGTACAAGCCGGACGGATGGCATGGCTTCGATCTATGCAAGTTTTCTGCGCAAATAAGTTCCTGTTGCTCTCAATATTAGTCGGATAGATACTCGTAAACGTCTGAAAGGAAACGCTCGAAAAGCGTAAATAACGAGGCAGACTTTAACAAAGAACTTTGTCGTAATACTAACCTAAAGATTTTTTTACAAAGTTTGTTTAAAAAGTCTCCTAACGAAGAAGATAATCGACAATTTCTCTCTCTCGTCATGCCGGTTTTTTAAACTCGTACAGATAAATCCCGTTCCGGCTCAGAAATCAAATTTTCCGATTTCTCTCTCTCTAGAAGTCCAAATAGCTCATTAGAAATTGCGGCGAACACTTAAACTAACGACTTGGCTGCACCGCAACCGAGCGCTTTTGTTGTCTCCCGGTTGAAGTCAATTCTGAACAGAATGTGCGTAATTTTGCCCGAACCGCAAACGAAAGGGAAAGGAAGACTGCAAAAAAGTCTACGATTAGAATAAGTACGAGTAGGCGGAAAGAACGGAACATGTGCCAGAACACGGTCGGTTCCATTAATAAATCAATAACATATCCGTTTAGCAAGGTCTAGAAAAACAGGTAAGGAAAATCGGGAGGGGAAAAAAAGATCTGACCAAACCGACAATAAACGTTAGGAGAAGAGCACAAGCGATCTTTACAATCAGGAATTAATTACCATTAGTAGCGGAACTAGTCTTTTCTCCCGGAAAACTTTGAGAGTTAATAGTTATTACGGGAGCGTTATTAAGAGTCTTAATGAATATTCATGAGGCCGTCGGTATGAAAGCCAACATAAATCTACAACGCTTGAATTGCTGCAACAACAAGACACTCCGGTTGCTCTAAACAATGGCAAATTAAAACCCATTTGGTTATAGCGGAGCAGAAACCGTCTGATTAATGATAATCTCTCGGCCATCCTCCAGTAGTGTGTTCTCAATCAGGGGAGACCTTGCCTTGATCCAACAGCGGGGGTAGGATTGTTCTCCGAAATTAATGACGCGTTAGTCTCCCCTCTTGTTTCTACCTCCAATCACAGCGTTTACAACACAAAGGCCACCGAGATCACAAGCAATGCTTTGCTGAACATGATGTCATGCAGGGAGACCGACCAATGTGCTAATACAAGAGGGGGAGGAGGGCCTTGCTTGCTGGAGAATCGCTCTTTTTTTCTTCTCTATCTTCCTTGACGTGAACTTAACTTCACCCTAATTCATCTCAATAAAAGTCAAGTGCACGGTTAAGTCTGACTAACGTAATCCAGGACCGCTGACAGTGTCGCCGACTGGCGGGAGAAATTAAGCACGGGCTTTATGCAGCCAGAGGTTAATCGCGGGTTAGTCTGTCTCGATTTCTTCTCCTTCCTCCCCCAAGCCCCGTCGACGATCGCTTGGCGAAGCAACGGTCCTAACGATAAACGCCGCTACGCCGTCCGCAATTTTATTCGATACCCATCGAAATTTTATAATTCAAAAGAAAAGGGGAAAAACACTAAAGTGGAATTTATAAGCGACGCGTACGAAGATTCGATCGGAATTGATAAGGGCGCATCTGCTGTTTCAACGATTGACAAATATGTAAGGTCTTAAGATGACTCGCTCGCTACCAAATCTGTCGATACGCGGAGAAAAAACAGATTACAGATTGGTGATGTGTGTTAGATACAGGCCACCATTCGATTTTTCTCGAATTGTTGGCAGGTAATTCTCAAACGCCGCTTACGAAAATCAGACTTTTTCAAAAATTTATATATATAATGTTATAGATTATCCTCAAATTAACGAAGCTATTTTAAAAAAATATACTTGTTAATTTTTGTCATTGCGATTATAGCCTATATATATAATTAGGCTTTTTTTCCCTGTACTTTTTGAAAGGAGATCTTACTTTATGGTGATGATTCCTACCAAGTAATCATAAGTTATAATACGATCTCATATTAATATATCGTACCCGTGCCTCATTAAGAATTTGCGACCTTGGATCTGCGGGGTCGAAAGTTACAGGTAATCTAAAAGGACCGTCTCGTAATTCATTTAAAATTCTTTAACCATTTCGGAGCTTTGGAACATCTCGTGAGAAACTGTCATAGTCCAACAGACTTATGAATTACCCTTTGATACAGACTAATTATATTCTTTTAGGAACTTTAAAACGGCTTGATTAATTTCTAAAGTAAAGTAGCGTGAACGGGCAAAGAAACAGAAATACAATATCGCGCTAAAAATAAGCGAAAGCAACCTGATAAAGCAGTTTTTAAAAATTTTAACCGCCTTCAAAAATATTTATAAGGTAAAAGTATCAGCGGCTGCATCGTATAGGTTGCGAGATAAATAAGTATAAAAGAAAGAATAAAATACGTTAAGATTAATGCGAATACAAATTAAGTGGCTCTTACAGTTTTCAATTATTAATTTTAAAATCAGTTATTTGGTAAGCAAATTTGGTAAATAACGTTTCATTGGAGTAATACAACCGGTTAAGTCGATACAGTTTGGCGGAAAGAATGGAAAAAAAGAATGCCAAGAGACACGGAACAGAACGACAAATAAGAGAGAAACATCTGATAATCAGCAGAAAAATATTTTACCTCTCCGAATGCAAGCGGAACAAGCCAGACCAGAATTAATTACACATCTTCGGTATAATTAATAAAGTATATTTGGTGTTCGGACGCTTTTAAATAAGAAAAAAGTGCAACAATAATCTACCAGCTGGCGTAAGACTTCGATCAAATGGTAGAGAAAAAGAAAGTGGACGGGGAAAAAATGCGCGAAACCTCGATCAAAGTCACGAGGAGGGAAATCCGAGCCAAGAAAGACGAAAAAGTGCGCCTTAAGACACGAAGGGATAGCGACGGAGGAAGCACCCCCTCCGTATGTGGTGATGATCACTAATTGCATTAACCACAGCAGCGTTTGGCGGGAAAAGTTAATCAAGAAATAACGCTGTTAATTACGAAAGCTTTGTCTACGACTATTCTGCCTTAATTTGTGCAATAAAGGGTTACAACTGCCACAGATCTGATACCGGGCATGCCGTAATTACCAACCTCTCATTCGCCAGATGGCCAGCCGGCGTAGTAGATTACAGACGGCACGAGAGAGAGAGAAGTGCTTGATGTACGAAAAGCAGACACCTTGCAGTTCGGGAATTTAACATGTTGACTGGAGTAGAGCGGGTGTTATAACCTGTCACATAAACACGTGGAAATAGTCGTACGGGCATTGCACATAACGGCCACCCCGGACCGAAATGGTGAATGGCGTTCTCTCTCTTTCTCTTTGTCTCTACCGGGGTCATCCCACGCTAATGACTCTTCGGCATCGGTTTAGACCGACTAATTATCGCCTAACCCCTAAACAGTATTGCATCCCCGCTTGTTTTTCGATCCGCTTCATTGACTGCCTTCGCCTTGCTTTAAATTATTTAAGTTTTGGATGTAACAGCCGAAAACTCTGCTCCGGTGATTCTAAGAACGATCCTTTAAAAGTTACCGGGAGATTAAAAGTACTCTAATGTCAACTATTACTGTTTATTACTTGAAACGAATGGTTTGCTACGTGGATGATTACAACTTTTTCCTTTTAATAAATCTTAAAGCTGTCTTACCCGAATAATAAATTTAAAAAGTTTTATCGAACGGGCACATGATTAAAAATGCACTTTGTCAGGAAGATAAATCCATAAATTATAATAAAATATAAGCTATCGGGTTTTAAGAAAAGTCTTTTTGATAACAACAGGTCTTAACTATTTTTAAGGGGGTAGGAAAATCTCTCGACCCGTATCAATTGAAAACATGGACAAGCTTGGAAAATTTTCCAACTCAACTTACTGTTAGTCTCCGGACTGTTTGTAAGGATAACCGCTCTCTTGAACTTCTCCAAACCGATTTGTTTCGCTAAATGAATCCTTCGATAAATTGTTGATGGTCTTATGTTAAAGCAAGCATATCGTTTCCACCCTCCCCCAAGAAAAAATAACTTAAATGATATATTCATTCGACGATGTGGCTGAGATTCATTTTTTCTTTTGACAGTCGGTCCATTTTTCATTCCCTCTTCTCGGCTTCTCCGATGGACGAAAACGGGACCGGAATCCACCTCCTTCGTGTTTGTTTCATTATAGGATGATTGTGCTCGTAAATTCATATATAAAAAACTCAATTGACTGGACCAAATATAGCAGATACACAAATTTTAATTCTTTGTCTCTTTATTAACTAATGTTAACATTAACGCTCCGATCCATAAATCTACAAAACAAAAAGATATTTCTTCGAGTTGTACTAATTCAATTGGGAACGCGAAGATATGTCTAGATTTATTATCTTGGATAATAAAGATAAATCATTAAGGGAAAAAGGGGAAAAAAGGAACAGATCCACAAGTTATCTTTTTTTACCCCTCCTTTTTATAGCAGTGTTGTAAGTATGGATGGAATTTTTTTCTGATCTAATATATAATATTTAGTGTTGATTTTTTTAACGTCGCATTCCTATTTTTTATCTTTTCATATCTGCAAAGTTTTGCTTCAAAGAAGCTTTAATGCAATAAATTCGAATAGTAAAAATATTGGGTATTGGTTACCCATCTCAATTTAAAAAAAAGAAAATTTGCTATGTCTGTATCTTTCCAAGTTCCAAGTACTGAACAAAAACATTGTTGAAACTCTGTTATAAAACTGACAAAAAAAATTATCTAATCTCAAAAATATTGCAATGCCAATATTATTAAAAATAAGAAATTTCATAAGTTTATGGAAAAAAAAACCTTACAAGTTAAGGCAATCTTTTTTCTGTGCAGACTGACTTAAAATTATGATTCGAATTATTTACAACATTAACAATAATAACTCTATAAATCTATTGTTATATATGCTTAATTTAGTAATATAATTTAATCTGTTAATTAGTAAAAATACAAACTTTAAAGGATCTGTCTACTATTTAAAATGACGACATTGACATAAAACTAAGTAACACGTATAGGTAATAAATTATGAAATTTTTATGGAGGAAAGTATCAAAAATAGCAACAAATACATGTTGTAGAATGCATTGAAAACAGAAAATTAATTTCTGCATTGCCCTTTCAGACTTCTTTGTTTAAGCAAAAGGTGATCATCAATCGATAAATTCTGTGAAGCCGCCATCGGGGAAAAAATTTCCAAATAATTCAATACTACAATATTTATTTTGTAGGAGGAAGGGGAGACGGAACCCTTTCCATCTACTATTAATGTTGGACATTATTCTAAAATTACGAACTGGTGCGGTGTTCCCCTAGTGTAGGGGATGTTGGGTCGGGATTTCCTCTAGCTTAGAGGGGAATCTTTGAACCGAATAAAAACCTGATTTCAAATATATATTCAAACAATTATCTAAAACCGAAGGTCGAAATTAATAAAACGGTGCGTGATGAAATATAATAAAACATGTAAATGTTCTTAATTTTGCTTCCAGTTATACTCGTATAATTCTGTAGCGGTAATAAACTATAAACTTACTCTCGAAAAGATGTTATTTGTTAATCGGTATGGATTTAGAGTCCAAAAACGCGTCTGTTTAAATACCAATTCGTATTCAATCCGTCGTCAGCGGTGCGTCACTCCAATAGTTGCCATTCCTTCAGTCCCGAGGTCGAACAAACGCAACGCTAATGGTAATTAAAGGCAATAGGAAAACGGAACTCGGGGTGGGTGAAACACGAGTTATGAAAAGTGTAATTGAAGCATTCATTACGTACGTAGGATGTGCATCTGAATACGTAGATAAGCCGTCCTCTACATGTCTGTAATGAACGGCGTTGTTCCTGCAATTTTCTGCCTGGCTGGACTTTGCCACCCCCTGCGCTTTCCCGGGGCTTTTAAACGTCCCCGTATCGCCGTTCCTTTTGATTGTGAGCAAAGAGTAGCTAGACGGGGGTGGGGAAACGAGCGCATCCCCTTCCCGCCACTCTCTCTCCGGCTCCCTTCCTCCGGGGATGAAGAACAAAGCTAGAGACAAACTTGTTAATCCTAAATTTTTCTTCCAAATTAAAACAGATTATACAACTGACATCGTGTGGCTAGTAAAAATGTCAAGTTAGAAACTGTATAGATGTTGTTTATGGTCACGCCGACTCGACCACCGATGCGTGTCCGGCCGTGGGTGATAGTAATCGCAGGTGACACTAACCAATAGTGTGCACTCATCCCTGATGACATCATTTACGGTCACATTTTCTAAGTACACTTCTACAGCCACTGGGGCCTTTTCTTATATTAATTAATCCGTTTCTTTTTCGACGATTCTATCTATTATTAGCATTATTAATCATCGCATAAAACAGAAAATATCTCTCTCCTACGTTAACAACGTTAACGATAAAACATTTGAATATTTTTCTTCGTATATAACAAATTTTCGTAATGATTGATCGAAGCAATATGTATTATTTCATATAATTATTCTACATTCTAATATATTTGTTTTATTTCACGTGAAAACCATAATCAGTTATGAGGGAGTGATAATAAATTGTCAATGCAACTGTAGCAAGAGCAAGGAATGTTGAAGAAAAAGTTTTCAATCACGCAGATTTCCTTAAGGATATTATAAATATCTTAAGAATTCTATTGGAAATAGTTCATAATTTTATAAAGCATGACTTTCCCGAATCAATTTTTCTTTTGCAAGGACTTTATTATACGAGAACCTTAAGAACAAGAGCTTTCCAAGAAAGTTAAATCCTTTCTTTCTCTAACAACACCAGAAGAATATACAAACGTTTTGTTCAAGAAAAGGATTATATCTTGCATTTACTACAGATGAACAGATACTTTCAATTTTTATATTCGCAGTTTAATAATTTCTTTAATATTTTTAAAGTCACATCTATAAAAAAAAGATAGCCATAGAAGAAATACATCAATGTTTTTACACTAAGGACTAAAAAGGACATTTTCGAGTTAGAAAGATAAATTATAGAATAAAAGATTCTCCGAGAAAATATTAATTGAAAGGAGAAGGATAATTTGAAAATTTTAACAACTGGAAACGAGACGGGTTCAGTTAATAATTAGACATGAACGTCCCGGACACGGCCGATTAAACTCTTCGAAACTTAACGAAAGATTTGGAAATCAATGAAGTGTGACACTGCGACTGAAGAATCGGAATAATGATTGATCGATTCAAATGATCGTAATAAAGATCGAACATGTGCCATTAAGGTGCTCTGCCAGTAGTTTTCACGGCTGAATGAATCACCTGACTTAACATTTGCGTGTCTCGATTCCAAAAGGCATTTGGTCAAAAAAGAAACGCCTCGGGGGACACACTCTACCGAGCAAAACGTAAATTTTTCACCTCCACCAGCGCCAAGTGACGTTTCATTCAAAGTTTTTGCGAAAATAAAGTCTGCTTGTCGGGCTTTTCGTATTAAAAACGAAAGCCTAATTAAATCTAAAATTCCCCTAAGAATCTATTTTACTTAACACAAAAATTTTGTTTACAAAACATTTAATAATTTAAATAAGAAAATAACAAACGTGGAGGTAGAAAGGATAGGAGGAAGAGAAAGAAGGGGAAAAAATAAAAAGTAAAAAAAAAAGAATTTTTAATAAAAGATAGCGGAAAGATCCAAAAGATAAAAGATTGTCGACGGAATTGCAATTTTTCTACTTCTCTCGAAAAGCTTAGAAAAACGATTCTAGATATAATTTTAAGTCATCGAGTCACTTTTTTAATTATTAAGTTTTGGAAAGAAAAGTTGTTTGGTTATATCTCGTCTGGCAAACTGAAGCTGGAGCTAGTTTATTACGAATTCGGAAGCTCGGCGATATTGGAGAAGAGGTAATGAAGGAAACAAACGAGGGACCCGTGAAAAGATTTGGATGGTCTCGCGATCCGAACGGGTAAAAAACGAGTGGAGAGTGGCCACTTGTCCGGCAATTACGGTGGGTAGAGTCTAAGTCCCAGTAAACAGTATGCTTTGCAACATTACTTTGCGGCAGTTGGTGATTTGTAACGTCGTTTCGTCTAGTTCTAATTAGAAAGCCGGACTTAGAATACCAGGTGGAATGGAGTGAAGAGAATTGGGAGGAAAATGCGAAATTTTATCTACCGTGAACTGGTAGGAATGGACCACGTAAATTCACACTTTCTACCCGTCCACTAGACGCTAGACGTAAGGAGAGTCCCACGGGGACCATAGCGTTTCCCCCCTTCAAAAACACATACTTCCATCCTTTACATATTTATGACCGTTGTCTGACAGGTCCATCCACTAAATCCGAATATTTGTCCATCACCGCTGCTGTCTTGGTCATAAAATGGTTGGAGGGGAATTTAAACGGGCGCGCGCTTACCTCACGCGATATTCTGCGGACCCGCGAGAAGAGGGGGGACGAAATAACTCCATCTGCAGGGCACATCGATTCCCTGTCTCTGTCGCATCAGGTTTTATGTAAATCCTTGTTTTCTCCTCACTCTGAGTTTCTGATAGGATGTGAATTAATCATAGAGTGGGTTGGAGTTTCCGGACTGAGTACAAGTGTCATCTTCACAATTTAATTGTTATTGAAAGCGGCCATTGTTTGCTATACTGCCACGAGGAATATCTATCTCAGAAACGCATTTAAACTAAAAAAACATAGTATTATATATGAAAGTATATTTTCCATCTTTAATTTTCTTCTATAATTTAAAAAGTGTAAAAATAAAAAATGCACTGAATTACATTCATATTTGATTTGTTTTATGTAAAGAATTATAGTTTCAGGTACCCGAAAAATTCTTTTAACTCGTACGAAAGGAGGGAAATTTTATTAATTTCGCATAAATATAAGAATTTATCTTAACGGTTAACAGAATAAACAAAGAATACGATAGGAGGAAAATAATTTCATTTTCAATCTAATACGAAACAAATAGGCAAAGGTACATTATGACTTCCTGAAGAACTTTTTATCTCGACGATTATTATATATCATTATTTTTATCAGTATCGTTTCAGATGAAAGATAATGAATAAGAATGTTCTAAAGTAGAATATCCGGTTAAAAGTTGTTAATCAGTTAGAAAGATATGGTAGAAGAAATTAATCATTATCTTCTAGAAATTGTATAATAATTAAAAAATGAAGCAAGTAATTTTAAAGTTTATGTGGAATTTCAATTTTAAAAATAAATCACTTTCACCAGAACTGGCAATTTTTAATTTGAACGCGAATCTGGGACATAAGTTACTCGAGGAAAACTTACAGGAATCGGATGAGTTGTAGGATCTTATATACACAGTATATATTAATTTTGTAGATAAGAATCTATTTTCGATCCCCGTCTTGAATATTCTGGTCAAATTTAATCGCTATCTCCTTAGTGATATTTAAATAGATACCGTAATTGCGGAAAAAGATGTCAATCTACAAGGAACTGTTAGTCAGAGAGCGTGGAAGACCTTAGCTGCAAAGTCACCCGCCGCGAAGGGGAAAGAGTAAAAGTGACGACCTCTATATAAAATAGGCTATCCCCGCGTCCAATCATCAGGTAAGAACCTATCCGGGACACCTGTGAGATCATTACGAAGCAGGACATTCCCAGGACCCTTGGGCCACTATTTTTGTTTATTATGCCGACGATGTTGCGCATCCTCCTAATCTATTCGTAATCGGCATTTTTCCAGTAATAAGGTTAGGCGACGTCTTCATAGCAACCAAGGACGGCAATTTGGTGCAGTTCCGCCACGACAATAGTGTTACTTGTCGGTGGCAAATCTCGAGAGATGATGGATGAGAATAGTGTACCTGTGAGGCGTGGGCGGGTAGTCCGTTCACCTGTCCGGCTAAAGATGTAAATTGCTCAAGAAAAGGTTGGGGAGAAAATAGCCGATGCTGCAATCTCCGCATATTGTGCGTGACTAGGTACTTCTCTGGCTGTTTTTCCTGTAGGTAGTTTTTCCATCCCCTTCCATCTCGTCCAGTCGACGGCATTCTTAAATCGGCTACCGAAAGTTGCCCTTCTCAAACATCTGTAAACAGTCACGCTAACAGTTGCCCGCACGGCTTTACACTTTGCCTTTGTTATTGTCGGGTCTATTTTCAAGGTGCGTGTGCCAATTCCATTTTCCGCCCCCCTTTCTCGCTTCCAGGTCGTTTGGCCGCTCGGATCGAAAAATGCCTATGCCACCCGACAGAGTATAGAGAATTCTAATGGTCGCTTTTGTTTATCTTTTGCTGAAAAGGATCCGATCCAACAGATCTGGACCATGCGTGGCTCTTCGCTATCTTTCTAACCAATAAATCACCTCGGTTCCGCCATTAATATCTCCTCAACAGATATCCCTGTTTATATATTCGATACGTTTCGGCATTTTTATAAAACGAATGATAAGCTATCCAAAAGATCAAACAAAATAATGCATTTAAAAATAATGTCACGTCATAGACCTACTGTTTACTGGTCTCGCGACATTTTTCATGTTTAAGCCCCGGGCTTATTAAAAATATTGGTGAGTTGGGAATGATGAACGAGACCGTCTATTTTTCAAAATTATAAAGAAGAAGAAAAAAACATGGCCGCTAGCCCCGCAGGTAGAACTTATATGAATTTTTGTTACCATAAATTTCCCTGTTTAAAGTATAAATCTAATTCGTGTCAAAACAGTTCAAGGGGTGCCTCGTTATAAAACGAAAACAAGAGATTCAGACCAAAAAGATAAGTAGATAAAGTTTTATATTTAAGACTCAAATGCTATATTGTCGAATGGACATATTCTAAGAAGGAAAAACAGAATCGTTAATGATAGCATCGCTAACAATCCGGCTTTGGTCTAGATAATTGCAGATTAAATTCTGTACGGAGAATGGCATCAATACCACTAAAATAAGTCACATTTTTTATAAAAAACGAGCTTCCTTTTCTTTATGGGATTTGAAAACGAAACGGAATACAAGAGAGCATCATCTCACGGATGGCGAAACAGGATAACTTTCATAGCTTAATATTATGGACAAGATGACGAATCGCTATCCGACTGTCGTCCATCCAAATCGAGCTTCGAACTCGAGACTAAAATTAGTGGCTGTGTCTTTTACAAAATGGTAGGTGATCACATTCAAACTATTCTGAGTTCAACCATCCGCATCATCTCTTCCAATCAGACGACAGCACTTGTTACACCAATCTGGTAAGGATGTTGACACACGGTGCGTGGGAACATGTCAGTCACGTTTACTCACGCGTGATAGCCACGATTTCGACTCTGCAAACGATATATACGCGACGAGGGTGGAGCGGGATTGTTAAGAACCGAAGTAGTTTGTTGCCCGAAGGTCTTTACGGACCATTTGGTAATTCATCTATCTGAGAACAAACACGAATTAAAAATTGTTTCTAGTCATTTTTCTTATTTACTCTAATTAAAACCGGCATAATAATGTTTTGTTTACGTTCTCCCCGTTAGATGATGTGACATTCATCACATATCACCAGAGAAATTTCGCTTTTAAATTAATAATAAAGTCGTTTATGCGTTATTTTTCGTGTTTGTGTCTTATATAATATTTTCTTACTAAATAAATATTTAAGAAACGAAGCGTAGAGTAAGATAATTCAAAGTAACGCAAGCTAAACAAGAATTATAGTAACTTATAGGCAAAATACGAGCTTAATTAAGCAATTAAAATTAGGATAGAGACTAAATATCATTAATTCTCCGAATTTCCTACGAAGGAGAGATTAAAAAAAGATCAGAACAAAGCAGAATAATATATATAAAAAAAGTTTCCATAATTGTTTCTTCTCACAATCGCCTGTGACTTCCGGTCTGGTCGTGTGGACATCCTCATTAAGTCGTGGAAGGTTTTTAGCCGTCACTAATTCTCCACCCGCCACGCGTTCTAGCCGATCGACAACGACTCCTCCCTCCCTCGCTTTTGTATTCAAAACATTAGTTTTTTACAAAAAAATAAAAATCCGGTACTTCTTACCATCCATCCGAGCAATTACAAAGACAATGATTCCAAAAAGGTGGACGAACGTATATGCCAACAAAAAGAACCATACAGTCTCATAATGCCCACAGTAAGTACATGATTACGTATAGGCATCATTTCGTGTAATCAATCAAGTAGATCGATCATTCACTCACCTGGTTGGCCCTTTCGAGATCGTTTATGATGATTTCCATCTCATCTGACCTGAAAGAGAATAAACATTAATAACTTTATTTAACGTTGGACCGTATAAAAGTTTTCTTCGCTTTCGATCATTGCTACTAATTGGCATCTTTTTAGATAAATCCGGTTGTGTGACTTGCCTTAATCTTTCAGTATCGACACGCTGACACGTTCACCAGCCAGGACAAAGCTTAAAAACGTAGCGAAGTCGACTAATGCGTCCGACAAAAGGATTTAAAACCATTGCAGGTTTTAAATCCTTTCGTCGTCGTGTTTGCTTAGCTTCGAAATGAGGCTGATAAGTTAGAAAATTCTTCGAAAGAATTATTGTAAAAAAAAAAAAAAATTACCTTAACTTAAAATCTAATGATGCGGTGAAAAACCAAACTAGAAAAATTCCAAATCTATTCCGGTACATAAAAGTTCTCTGCGCGTGTTTAATGATACGCAAAAGACATAAAATAATAAACATGTAGTAATTCCCCGTCTGATCCGAAATCCATAAAATTCCTAATACCCCCCGGATTAACGGATTAGAAAGTTTTTAACTTACTTGGCATGTGAATCTTCTTCGTATTTCGATTTCAAATCGAACAGTTCGGATTGACTACGTTCCAAGGCTGCAAAGAAAGAGGAAAAAAAGAATAACAGAACTATCATTTAGCCGTGGGCGATGGTTCGAAAACCGATTACATCCGAGTATTCGGATCGTCTCGAAAAACCTAGGTAAGGAACAGCACTTAGTTAACTGAGCCGTAGTTAACGCTGGATGACTTGTAAGGGACTGACCTTAATGGCCGAGAGAGTCATCGAGTTGATGATTCCTCCATCTCACAAAGAAACATTGGTCTGGCTCCAGATAGGGACGGTGGCGGAAATTTTATGGAGCGCGAAAATTGTTTATTATTATTAATAATTAGGAGAAAAAGCGACGCGGTTTTCTAAAAATCTATCGAGCTAATTATTAAGGCCCGGTTGATCGAGGCAGAATAATCTAAAAGTTCTCGAATTAACTAAAAGTCGTTAAGGTGCAAATTATAATTTTGCTAAATTCGGCAAACAAATTAAATATATATCACGGAGGGTGACAGTGTTTTCCGTCTCGTATTTCGTTCTCTTTACGTTTTCATGCAAATGAAAATGCCAGCCGTACAACAGGTTAAGGTATCGACTAAGAGAAGAAATTAAACTTATCCTGCGAGATTCCATTTTCCTCCAATAATCGCTAAAAATATCCAAACCGAAAGAGAAAAGGGGGAAAGAAAAAAAGAGTCTGAAAGCTCCCGCATTGCTAGAAGCAGAAACTTATAGTCGCGAAAGAAGGGTTTATTATTATTGCCTTCTATTAAGGAAAGACCAAGACAGGTTGAATTATGAGTAAATTAAGCTGAATGTGAATTAGTGACTAACATCAGAAGTTGATGAGCCAGTGGACAGAGTCAACGTTGGAAATGTTAATATCCTTCCCTGTTCATTTAAGATAATTCAAGAATTGGTGCACTAATTATTCAGAAGGGAAAAATGTAAGAGAAGTGATTAAATTTGCAATTAAATTCCTAAAGAACAAAAGGTAGCTGGTGTGTGTGTGCTTTCGATGTTTGCAGCCAATATAAAGTAGTCAGGACAGTTTCAACTGTTTCTCTTTCTCACCCAAAAGTCATTTCTCGTAATGGTACCGAAAGTATTTCTGCAGAATATTTCATCCTTTTACCAACACCGAGCATCTAATGGAAGCGAATCGTTTACCCACACTACAATTTACTCTGTCCAATGCCTTTTGTCTGCTTCGGCCAAAACCAAGACTGGCTACGAGAGGAATTGAAAGAATGGAATTTCTTCAGCGATTGTGCCGTCATGCCGGCATACGAGATTGTTCCGCCTCTTTCAATCCCGCCAGATTAGCATCGACGCTATTAAACTATTCACTCGGACAATTCCCGCTTATTAATTTGTGATAGAGTCGACGGGCCGGCAACTCACCACTTTGGAGCTCGGTGATTTTCTTCTCGGCTTCTTTCACTTTCTGAGATAGAATAGATTGGTTCTCGTTCAGTTGTCTTTCACGCTCGCTCAGCAGTCTCTGTAGTTCCTTCTCCTTCTCTTTCGCCCGCACCTGTCAATAGGAGAGCACAGGGTCAACTAAGACCTCCTGTCATTCTGTCACTTCTGTCTACTTAGCTTCTAACGTCAAACTTATCAACTAGGCCTATATTTTGAACAGGTGAGGAAGCTACAACACCGAACCATGGGCAACAAAATAAATCAATTTTAAGTCGAGATGAGAAATTTAAGTTATCCTCCTCTCTACTGGAGAAAGACGGGATATGTTGTTTAGAACTTTCAACTGAACCAAATTCGAAGTAAAGATAAATAAATCAAGATAATCTCTTTCTAAGGCTATTTATCACAAAATAAATAAAAATATAAGCTATTGCATTTATATACATTAATAAATATCTATGTATAGAATGGCGTTAAATGTTATCTGATTACAAAAATCTTGTAACTATAAATTGACTTAATTTCCAACTCTCGGAATATTTCTCGACGTGAGGCTCGACCTAAGCTATGCGAGCTAATTAACCATAACCACGAAGCAATTACACAAAAGCATACTTTGTCTGAAATCAAGTTATATCGATTCGCGAGTTATTTATGCCGGGAATTAATTGAGAAGAGGATCTTGGCCGTTGCATCACTTATATCAAAAAGAGGTTGATTTAATAAGCCAAAGACGGCCGAGAAATCGTTCGAATAGCTATTTTCAGCCGCATCTCGATAATAATTCGAAATTTCTGGTCGTAATGCAGACTTCAAACCAATTGCCTCTATCATAATTTTGTAATTAGTGCGCAATCATCTGTTAAATCAAAGCCTTTGATAATATCTCGTCTTCAACGGAACTATTTTTGTCGCCCCTCAATTAAAGATATACTAATTCCTTTTAGATAATAATAATTATAATCGTCTAAGGATATTTTCAAATTAAAAAAAAGCGTATATAAGTTATACACATATATTTTTTCCTTTCAATTCACTATAGATGACATTTAACCTTTGCGATAATCATGTTCTTTCAATAGAGACGTTAGGAAAAAAAATTCGGATAATCAGTTGGCCAACCGAATATTTCCTTTTATGTAGAAAATATAATATTTTTTTTTATCCTCTTTTGTTAAAAATGTATTAAAAAAACAAGGAGGACTCCTTGCTAGATTAGCATTTAGTTTCTATCAAGCCGCAAACTATTGTCGATCGTCCAGTCCCTGTGGCAAGCTATGGCATTATTCGCTACTAAATTACGCTACTTTCTACACAAACAACCTTCGACGATTTCTTTACACGGATGATTTGCTACTAAAAGGAGATCTGCTACGTTCCTATTGTGTCGAAACTATTTCAAATGCATAATAAAACGTATAATTTGCATATTTGTCCCTTCGAACTTAAACTGAAAGGAGCTTATTAATTCCTTATTAATTTCTATTGAAAATTAATTTTCTTTTTTTCAGTTTAACGAGTAAAAATTCTCGTCATTATCATTTCGTAAAAGACTTCTTTACAGATATAAAAAAAAATATCGCGTAATAAATTCACGACGTCTTCGTGCCACACGCTTTATTGAATTCACAATAGGCGTTTATTCATATCCAATAAAATCTACAGAAATTAGGTTACATTAAGAGAATTATACAGAATCGCAGTTGTTGGTATTGTACGGTTATTGTACGTGATGTCATATCGGATGTTCGATAGTTAAACATTTAGTTAACAGGATTGCTATTATTCGCGTGTTAAGGCGACGATGCCGATGGAAGATTCTCGTCTGAAAACTTGTTAACATACACATTACCAACATTCTAGTTATTTTCTTCTCGATATTTTTTTCCATCTCTTCGCGACGCGATGTTGACGCCAAAATTTATCGAAGACAAGGTCTTTTCTATCAATTGATCGATCGCGGTCGACGAGGACAGACCCAAAATAGATTAAATTGGATTTTTTATTATGAAAACTATTTTAAAGTAGCGGTATCTCGCGGGAAATTAAACATCTGACTAAAAGTATCTGATCCCAACAGTTGATGTTTACGAGATTTGGCATCTAGGTGACATTTTCTTCTTTCTTTTCCTCCTGCTGAATGGAATTGTGATATCTTTAGGTATTCACTTAGCTGCTTTACATAAAAATATACGCATAATAATGGTGTCTGTGTATCTCAAAATAGAATCGAGACTGGATGATAGCTTTATATCTATAAAATACCACATGGATAGATAACTTTATATCTAAAATATGTGGAGGAAAGTCTTATATTATCATTGCACAAGAAATTATTTGTGTATAAAATAATAATAGATTTGACACTTTATAAATTACCACTTTGTATGCAAAACATCAGATTATAACGTATGAGATTAGGTAATTTACAAACTCGATTACAGTGTGAATATACGGAATGAAATGGACTGTATTGTACGTTCTTAAATATTAAAAAAATAAATAAAAGAAGGGAAAAATTGATGCGTTCTTTCTAATATTACATAGTATAGATTTTGATATTTGAAAATATGTGTATAATAAATATTCAGAATATTGAAAACGTTTTAATTATTCATTCAAAATAACGGCTGAATGCAGCCGAATTTATATGAAAATCTTAACCGAACGACAGTCGTGTAATCAATAATATTGAAATAATTGTTTTAATTTGTTCATTTTTAATTAAAATTTATCACTTGTATATGAAATAATTAATTAGTAAACTGTGGCTGAAAAATTCCTGATTTTGCGAATATTCATACAAACTTTCTAACTGACAGATTATAAAAAAAAAAGAAGGACTAAATGAATTTTCATTAGGTAGATCTATCAAATAATGATTAGATTATAGGCCTGTATTGAATCGCCCTTCGTGTAGAGAAACTTATGAATTATGTTCCCTAATTAAAATCTTTGGCGTATGCCTATTATGATTACACTGTATTAAACTTTAGACGTCTTAGAAACAAATCTTGCAAGGACTGTTTGAAAATGTTATATATCTCTATTCACGACTTTTGTTTAGAAGGTCAAAACACGATCTTCAACTCGACAATAAAGTAAACAGATCGTAATCACGGTTCCTAGATATAATTTAAGAGTCAGGTAGAAACGTTTCGTGTACAAAGAGTATGCCAACACATTTCGTTTATGTTAATTTTTGCAGGAAGCTTATTAATGATAAGTATTCGTATGTGTACAAAGAGGTCAAATTGTTCAAGGATTGTCTGCAGCTATCTATGCATACTTGATTATTATTATAGCTCGTTTTAATTTTAAGTAAACGTCGCTATTCTTCCTCGTTTGTGTTTTGATATAATAATGAATTATAGATAATGACGATAAACTCCTTCGGGATATCGTGATTAAATGTTGCGTTTGGCATGCAAAAAAACGTACATTAATCAGCTTAAAAAATAGCTAAAACACTTGAAACATTAAACCCGGAGTGTGCATAATAATCAGAATTAAGGCGTATATTGCTGCAAACGTCGTCGACAAGAAATTTCTACATAAAACAAGTAGCCACGTGATCGACAGTGCGGTTATTCTGGTAAAAGAAACCGCGAATTTAGCCTAATTGGTCTAAGCTTTGCCCGACTTTCATAATGTAAGCAATTCTCTCTAAACGAAATTGAATATTTTTCAAGAGGCAATACCCATTTTAGTTAGGTAAAAATAAGTATTTTTCCAATTAAAAATGGTTAAAAATTAAAAAAATAATAATAAATATATAAATAAAAGACAATGAAAGTAAAGAGCCCAAACAAGCCAATTAGAGTAAGGAATTTAAACAATTGGCTTAAATCCATCACCGGAGTTATTACACCAGCGCATGCGTAAATGGAATCAACATATGCAACAGTTTTGCCAAATTAAATTCATCAGTTGTAATTATTTCCATTTGGAAATGTCGCGTAGAAACGGGGAAAAACCGCGCGAAAGACGAAGAAAAAAACGATAACAAATGCGCCTAGTGGGGAATATATTCAAGAATTGGAATAAAGGGTTTTAAAAAGAATTAAATAAAAAAAAAGTACAAGTAAAAAATGCTTACCTGTAACGTGTTCTCTAACTTGTCTTCATGTTGCTTCAGTTGTTCTTTTAGCTGTTTGATTGTCACCTCTGCAGATAAGAAAGAGTGAAATCAGAAAGGGGCATTCCCAAACAGCCGGGGTGGTCTTGCATAAATATCAAACATCGACAACAATGACACAACAACGAACGGTATTGTATAAAGAGACCACCCTGATCGCACAGTCTAGTAATCGCCACAACAAACGAGAGAAAGAAAGAGAGCAGCAAAAACGGACAAGACAAATGGCAGCGTTGGTTTTCTTTTTTCCCCCTTTATTGGAAAGCTGCACGTGATCCTATTATTGAATCCATTTCCTGATTATTGATCGTTATTGCTGGGCACAGCTCATTACGGGGCGCTCCCCCCTTCCTATATAAATCAGGCGATGGTGGCCGGAAACCGTTGGCCCCCCTCCCCCAACTTTCCCCATTCTCCCGATCGCAGACCCCAGAGTCGTAATTCTAAGCTACAGTAAACATAATAAATCAATTCTTAGCAGAGCAATGATCACAACTCCCATTCCTTCTATCAATGGCTGTGGCTAGTCGAGCTAAGGTGAGGAGAGCCGAGTTTGTGTGGTGGGAGGGGACAGACGATCGACCATAATTCACTGGCAGAGCGAACTTTAAATCTTTGGTGTCGTTCCGTCTGATCCGCGGTCGCTGCCGGATAACCGAAGAATGCGAATTTCTTTATTATTACAAATCGTCGGACGGTCGTCACATCGAATTAAATGCCACTGTAATAGTAGGAAAACGGTTTTGGCTCTCGGGTGACGACTTTTTTTTTATAGAGTACTTCCTTTCTTATTCGGTTTCCCTTCTTTCGCGGTCGACAATTTGTCTGACTTGTCAAAAGGATAAGAACAATCTGTCTGGAGAAAGAAACAGAAGACGGATGACGTCACGCAGTTACGGCAGGACAACCCTCGGTGATGTAACCGTGACGTCAGTTTTCCGTGTCAACCACCAGATGGCATCAGAAGCAACGGGAGCCATCATTAGGCGGAATCGTCATGGCAACGGATGGTAACCGTTTACGTCGATCGCGGCGGTTTGTGTGCCGATATGCAGATAAGTGCGTTTCTCCGTCGCCCGTTTGGCACGCGAAACGCGCAAGTTAACTGGAAAACCGCGATTAAAACCAACCTAGAAAAATGCCGAGCGCGGAAACGAGTTCCATACGAAGGTATTCTCTCGCACCTGTACATCCCCGCTCTGCCCGGATGTAGGTTGGTTGGGAGAGTCCCCTCTATTGTCTGCAACAGTCGTCAGTGATTGCGCGACAATATTGGGCCAAGGACGACCAAACCGGACGTTGGATTAAAGTTCGTAAATGACTTTCGACCACCCACAACTCCTGTTTCCCGGAACTCGTTCGCTCTGATCATCCTATCTCAACACCAATCATTGCTATTCTAACGCTGATCGACTGTAGAAACACGAACTGGATTTTCCCACAAGATACGATAACGATTACGTTGTCCAACGGCACGAAGTGAGCGCGTACAGACCGACTCACCTCGACTATTAACTAGTTTAAATGTTTGGCAACACACCCGCAACCTATCTCTACACGCTCGTCCCCGGTTCCGTCTTGCTTCTCTCTTCTTCCAACCGCTTTACGACAGCCAAAACATTTTTTAGCTGCGTCCACCAGACGGAGAAAAACAAACGGGAAATTTAGTCTTTTTTTTTCGAACGGGGAGGGCACTCGATCACGCTACTCCGTCCGCACAACCGCCAAGGCTATTTACAACTCGTCATTGACTTAAGGACGGAAACGTTTCTTCTTTCGGTCTCTCTCATTGTTATTTCTCTATTCAAACGACACGTGCCAATAGACAGGTTGATTTTTCGAATATCCTTTTTCCGCTCCGTGGACTCGCACACAAGAGAAGGATTTATATACCAATCGGAAGAGGAGGCATAACAAAAAATAAAAAATAAAAGATTTTTCCAGTCTTAAGTTAAACAATAGCCGAGCGTGTGTATGTTTTATGCTTTTACTCCCCCCTTCTGGCCTTTCTACACGACAAAAAAAAGGTGTCGTCGGATAGCCGTGACGCTTTTCTTTACCACAGAATCTGTTGGCCGTACGCCGGTATTTAATGGGGAAAACCCGCGCGAGGACCACCCAAATAAGGCTTAAGAAAGCAATTCTTCCGATTTATGATAAGTCATTTTTTAATCGTTCGATTGTGCAATCTAACAGCCATTATTATTATATTAAAGCTATAATTATGTCGTGTTTTTCGTATTATCAATTTAAAAAGGTGAGCCGGTTCCCTTCGATTGAACGGAAAAATTTTTCCTGCTAGATTTCGTCATCAAAATAAAAAGTTTTCTTTTTTTTTAATGAAAAAAATAAATAATAATAACAACAACAACAATAATAATATAAAAATAAAACAATAATAATAATTTCGGAAATATCGCAATAGCTATAATAGTTGAAATAATAAAAATTACTCGCTGATCCTTGAAGTGACCTAAAAAAGCAAAAGAAAAATACTACAACGGTCTATACTCTAATTCCTTGTATAAAAATGTTCGATAATGTTTGTTTTTTTTTTCTTTTTACCATCGATTGTGCAACCGAAAAACGTCGATATACGTAGAGCGGGGTGGGCGATTGTGATTATTCTTCGAAAGGAAATTGCGCAAAATCTGAATTTTCTCTTCTCCTTTATCAATAGAGAGAATTTCTTACCTCATTCTGAACCGACGATAAATAATCCGTGCCCATAAGACTCTGACACGCATTACCAAGAAGAGCGAAAGTATTTACAAGGATTGAAACCGGATATTACGTCATCGGCTATATTGTGTTCTCGATCAAATTTACGATGTTAGCAATAAATTTGACGACATGTGAACGTAGTACATCTGTCACCTTGTAATTACGGTGATATAAGCAATTTGATTACTTCTATCGCCCGTCCGTCCCACGATCGGTGGCGAAAATGCGCCACGTCCACCCCGTCCGATTCGTCAAACTTTCTCTTACTACCCTCGGATGGTTAATGAATGTTTCTTTACGATCGACCTCTCTCTCTACTTCGGCTATTGGTATTAAATAGGACAATGGCGACGAGCCGAGCAGACAATGATGATGATATATCCAATCAGTGACTGGCTGACCGTCATGGCACACTGAGGTTTTACTTTCTTTATGACTTCCTGTCGTTGTGGCTGTCGTTTGGGTGCTACGAAGCGGCAAAAGTGAGCAATGTTCGAACAAGTTGATTTGCCAGATATAACTGACTTCACTTCTGCTTGAAAAAGCAATGAAAAAACGAGAAAAATTCAATGAAAACCCGCAAAAAACGGCTACGGATCTGGAGGGGAAAATCGTCTTAACAAAAAAAAAAAAGTAAGAAAAAATACTAAAAGTGGAAGCCGGCCGATATTGGATATTGAACGAGGGGGTATTTCTGAAGAGTATTTACCTCCACTACTAGGTTCGGGTCAGTGACTGACGCCTCTCCCCTATCAGATAGCAGTTACAAACGGATATACCAGTGTGTGCATTGAATGACAAGAGGGCAATTGGGCTATTCTGCAATTTGCTAACATAATCGATTAATTAATCTGATGGAAAACTGAAATTAGAATGATAACAGATCTCTATATCAGTAACAATCAGTCGGCATCGGCCGAAACTATTTCACCAACGCGTTTCGTAAGTCTAGCTATTAGATCATTACTTCCTAATTACTCTCTGCGTGCCTTAATAATAGTTAAGATAGGCCTTTCTACCTACTTATGACAACGGTTTTTTAATAATTTTATTCATCTTATTAGACTCAGTTCGATACAAAAAAGAAAAAAAAAAGAAAGAAACCGCACCGATAAAAGAATGATACTGGTAAAGATACCAAAGAGAGAGAGAGAGGGGGAGGAAAGAAAAAATTCAAATGGTTATGACTAGCTGTTTGCGGACGTATTAGTCTGGTAATTAATTTAGGAATTTTTTAACGGCAACTACTTAGTGCGTATCCTAATCGGATTTTTTCTGTATTAATAGGAGACCATTAAAAAATGCTACTAAATAAACAACCATAAAGGGAACATACCTTAAATGTAATTATCAAATGGAAGCTGGCATATAAGAGTAACTATTTAACAAAAATTCTTGCAGGATTTAAAAAAAATTATTTTTTCTATTTTTTTTTTTTAATATTTTTACACCAATGTATTATGTCGATAAATTTTAGAGCCTCTCTCTTTTGACCTCTTCCTAAGCGGGTATGAAACTTCAGCAGCCAGGACCAGACTAATCTTTATATCGAACACGACAGCTTAGTTATTTTTTGTTTATTCTAAATCCCGTCGATTTATTTCTACCAAAAAAAAATTCCAAACCGGAACCATAAATAAAATCAAATTTATTTCTTCGTATTACAAGATTAACGACCGTCGGTGGCTAAAATGTCAAAAAAACAAGCGACAAATATTTACAAAGATACGAAATTTTCGAGCCCACAAAGTGTCGAGTACCTTTAATTCCGCCTCCGATAACATCATTTATAAAGTATCACGGCGCTTCCGCGTCAACTGCAGACTCGTGTTTTATAGTTCACACCAAAAGATAAAAACCTTCCTAAACCAAAAATTAATCCCGCACATTGTTGTCGGTCAGAAACGGACAAGTCGCGGAGCAACGGAAGTTATCTCTACTTCAATCACGTCCCGTTGTCCTCAAATCGCTTAAACCATTTATCATCGGTCCTCAACCTTTATCCCTCTCAATTTAAAAGTCCTACTTCGCAACTCTTGTATACCTGCTTTTCAAACGGGACAAGATATCGACGCTAGCCAGTGGCCCCGTTTACGTTGTCAACATTCGGATGCTGTGCGGGTATATATGTGTGTGTGTGTGGGAATATGTTCGAAGTCGACCCAAAAGGGTTATTGTTCCTTCTAACAATAACCACGGTTTATTTTGGAATTGACCATCCTCTATAACGACTTCTACGCCATTTTTTTTTTCTTCCTATCGTAAACAATCATAAAAGTTTCAGGCGTGCAGTTATCATTATTATTGTTCATCGCTTTTCGATGGTTTAGATATTTTAGCGAAGTCTGCAAAGGTTTTAAATATTGCAGGAAAACAAAATATCCTTTAAGTCTTAACAACCATTTATCTCTTTGTTTTATTTTCCGTCTTTTTTTTTAAACGTAGGATTTTTCTCAGAGACAACAACACAATAGCTTTAATGATTATCACCTCTGCAAAACTGAAAGAAGTGAACTGCGGGGAAAATGATGTTTTTCTCTTCTTGACCTCAATTTGTAGTTCGGAGGTCATCAGCTGACTTCATAATGTCCCAGAAAACGAACGTGCAAAAATTGTGGCTCGAGTTTATTTTAATTTATTGATTCGCAAATAAATTCAACAAAACTGTGCATTGACTAAATTAGGAAGTTAGCCTAAATACCGATTCCACAAAGTGAGATATGGAGACTAACAATAGATATCTGGTATCACTCGTCGTTCCAGGAATATGCGATATTTTTAAATATCATATATATATATAAATATATGACCATTTGGATTCTTATCGAAATTAAAATCTCGGGGACCATTTACTAAATTTCATATAAAAAATTCCCGTTATAAATATTAGAAGAATCAGTTAACGCGATAGATTCCGATGGCAGATAATAGAAATTTATAAAGGTTACTCCGGAATTTAAAGTTGATAACGGATTATTAGACTTTTAAAAAACTAATTAGTCATAATGCACATACTTTTGGTATGTTTAGTGAAAATTAGCAATTATTAATACCGATATGTTTGATGTCGGTAGTTCGTTCTCGATGCAGAACCTCATTGAGGAAACCAATCACGTCCCAACCTGGATACCAAGTAGAGTCATCAAAGTGTCAGAACAGAAAACAAATCGTGACGGGGTCTCGAACGTTCACGAAACACACCCACTTTGTCCAGGAAGTGTCATCTTTTTACCACATGCGGTCAGAATGTCAACCATTGCGATGGTCAACCAGGGTGGAGCGTTGCCCTTAGAAATAGGACGAATTACGCTTTTGATATATACAAGGAAGCTATCCTATTTAATATTTTGTCTCACGATCTTTTTTTTTAACGAGTCAATGTTTATTATAGCTTTGCAAATCATGTTTTTTCTTCTTCTTCTTCGCTTTAAATTTTGAGATAATAGTCAAAGCGAATTCAACAAGTGTTTCAATTACTTCGGGAATCATTTACTGTCCTAGTTTTCATCCAATAGATTATACCATTTAATGGGCAAATCTGCAGTTTTTTTTAAACTCAAACGATCTTGGAAAGTATAATATATACGGGAAAATAACCTAAATTGTCATAAATCAACCTGAGAGAATTTATGTTTTTTTTTTCTTCTAAAAACTCGAACGATTCAATCGACATTTTGACTTCATCCTTTTATAAATTTAGTTACGGTTTTGGAAAGTGGGACTATTATTTTTAGTTTGAGAGAAAATTAGGCTAATTTTTTAAAATAGGACTTTTTATTTTATTTTTAAATCTAGATAATGTTGTTATCTTTTTTTAACTGCTACGAGCGATTGGCTCCTTTGTTTTTCGTTCAAAAAATGAGGTGATAAAGACGACAACCGGTCGGGTTATAACACGTAAAAAATGAACAATATCAGTTGAGAGTAAGTAGAAAACAGTGGCCGATGATTTAATATTTTAATTAATTCTAATTAATTAACGGCTTTTAAACGCCAACAAGTCCAACTTTTATAAATACAATCCAAACTAATTAGGCTATTAAGAATTCAGTGAGTTGAAGTTTCCTAACGTTTCTAAACGGTGTCAGATAGAAAATTTACCTAGCAGAGAACGATCCTGTCAAAACATCGCCTATAATCAAGTGTGTATAAGGAGCAGCGACTCGTTGGCTACTTAGCTTAGATATGGCCTACATCTTCACACCTGACACTTAAATTACATGGCTGGAGACGGACAGGGCGGTTAAATTCTACTCGATGACTTCAAAGTCACGTTTCTCAACACAAAACCTTTTGCAGCAGAGCTCTACCGGAAAAACTCCTCCCTTTTTTAGAAGGCAAATGATTCTTTCTTAGAGATTTGCTTCTGTCAATGCACTCTGACGACTACAAAATGTTTTCTCCGCATGTAATGCTAAAATACAGCTGTACAAATGCAGTTGCTTTTTAGAAAAACTATAAGCGTGAAAAATCAAATTCCCTGCAGACAAATTATCCCAGGAAAGTTAAAAATAATCAAGTTAATTTTCATTTACTTTATCTCAATATTTATTTGTTTATTTTTTAAGCTGTCATTTTTTTTCCTTTACACAAAAATTAAATCGAATATATATTCAGTACTTAAACCGTAATGGAATGAAGAAATCAGATAGCCTTAAAACAGATTTTTGTCTTTATAATATAATTCTAATAAGGCATAATTGCGTTTCTAAGATATTAAGAGGAAGTATTATCGTGATAAATTGTATAAAGACGGAGCAAAATTAACAATTGCATACGCAGAGAAAAAAAGAAAGAAGGCATGATAAATATTACTTGATCCGCAACAGGATAAGTGGCAAAGATGAGAAACTGACAGCAGAATAACAGATTATGCTCGGGGAATTATTTTAAGATGAAATGATTAACAATTCCCATCAAAGCTCGTGTGGTTTGTGTTAACAATTTTATCATCTTTCATAGCTATACCAGGACGTTAATTTCTAAATATCACATCTCGAAATTTCCTATAAAATGCTATAAATCTTTCTTTAGCAGGGTTTAAGCCTAGTAGGCCACCTGCTTGTAATAAAATTTATTAGTTGGCCTATATCGGTGAGAGAAGGAACCGAAATAAAATGTGCCCAGTAGACTCTTTTTTATATCTAGAAATCTGAGAATATTTTTACAGCTTGCACTATTTTTGGAAATGGGAATCTTAGGAATATGAAATAGTCTGGAAATATGCCTAGATTCAGCATGTTTATTAATGAAACATGTTCACAAATTTGCTTGTTTCTCTCGCTATCTTAATTAATATACCCAAACCTTCAGATGTAGTACAAATAAATTATTTTTACTCCATTTATTGTTAAAAAAAAGAAGCGTTAGAAATTGATAACAGGTTTTTAACCGGCTTCCTATAAACTAGAATGAAATCTAATTTAGAATTTTAAGATCGTGTTGTGATCAATCACGCATCAGGATAGCAACAATAATTAATAATTATGTTAATTCGTAATTAAAACAAATTGTTCGCACATTCCCATACACGACGCTGTACCAAAAACAAAGGAATCTCGACCAACTCGATTCCTTTGACCCCCTTTCAATTTCATCATCCCAGATTGTACTTTCGGAAAAATGGTAACGGAAACGACCTTTCGTGCAACATTCTTTTTTTCCCCTTCACTCTCAATCGTGTATTGTCAATATAGTTCGGTTTAAAAGCGTATTTCATTCTTATCAACAAACCGAAGCGAATTTTTATTTTATTATTATTATTTTTTAACGGCGCAACTTTCTCCATAAACATTACACAATGTCTATTAAAAGAATATAGTTAAATCCTATCATTTCCGGGATTTATGTTAAAAATAAATAATATAAAATTCCTAAATTTATCAAATGTATCGACGATGGTCCCTTTGATTGTAACCGAGTAAACAGTTTGATTGATCCATTCATTAGACTTGAATTCATCGTGATGATTCATTCGCTGGTGCTCGACTCGCCTCTTCCGAAATACATAATATTGAATTCGAGGCTAATTTAACCACCCACGATCTTTTCATTTCGGCCGCTTATCATCTAAACATTTCCTTTAAATCACACGATTTTCCTAGACAACTTTTATCAAGATGTTGGAAGCTTTCTTTGTCAGTAAGAAAAATCGGAAATCTCAATAATCGTATCGCATTAAAGGCGTCTATTCAATAGACCGATATGTATTGGTGAGGTCACGTACGAGTCGACAGTCGAGCTTCAAAAGAGAAGCTTGATTAGCTGCAAGTGGGAATCGCTCGTCGTCTTCGTCCGATGTTGGGATGCGAGAGCTGAGGTGAAGTGGCTGTTGACGCTATTGGAGCGTCGACCTAATATTGAGAACGTGAGGAGAAGTGGAGTACTCCATCAAGTCCCGCTTGAAGATTGTCCGGTGTCAATATTCAGTTGACAGGAGCGAACGTTATTGATTCCAGAGGCTGAAGTGGTCGCCTTCAGGCTCTGTCCTTCCCAATAGTGGAGGACGCCGTGTTAGGGGGATGAGGATTTTTAAGTGCGCCTATTGATACGGAGAGAGGTGTCATTGGTTGTGTCGATGCGAATTTTTTATCCGGCCGCCAACCGCCGAGAAAAAAAAAGCGTGTAAGGCAGCAGGTGCATATCTTCCTTTTTATCAATAACATTGTGGCGTTTAATCGCTTTTCCAACAAATCCCAGCCGGTTACACGGTTATATATATATATATTTCATTAAGAATTATAAAAATATTTTTTCTAAATGATAATTACAGATAATAAAATATTTACCTTGATTTTTGACCTCCTTAAATTCTTGATTGTAATCTTTTAATGTTTCTCGCAGTTGTCGGTTCTCTATCTCTAAGTCTTGAGTTCGCATAGCTCGCTGCTGGATGGAAAGACAGTGCTCCAAACTGGGCACGGGGTCTGTAAGATAAAAAAGAATAAAACTTTTTTAACATTCCGATCATTAAATACATTATACCGATTTGAGAGTGAATCGAAAATAAAGGAAGATGATTCGAGAAGCGATTTCTGTTTTTTCAATAAGAGACAGCGATTAAGTAAATCAAAATTAGTGAAATATCACTTATCACATCTGTATTATATCGCACGTGACAAGCAGAAACAATTACGAATAGAAGCAGTCATTTGCGGGTTGACTTTGTAGATTTTTTTCCTTTTAATTATTGAGAATGATGATCTAGAATATATTTTTTCGAAAAATTGAAAAATGTGAGAGAAGAGGAGAGAAACAAAAAGAAATCGTCAAAAATTGTTTTATTTAGCTAACATCCAAGCTTATTTTCGGAAGAAAATCTCGAGTTCACCTATCAAATTGCGAATGCCAATAAAAACTAAAAAAAAAGACATACTTACAAGCATCAGATGCTTGTCATTTTAGAGAGAAAGCCGGGCAAAATCCATAGTTATTGTGTAGTATGTACATCACCCCCAGCAACACGGTGATGAATCCCAGCGCACGGTCGGTCTCCGGTGGTGATGGCATGGCGCACTCACCCGCCCGAGGCTCGCCTCGCACTGCACACCACCGACGCCACTTTCAATTACCCAGCCACCGACGGCAAATCCCACAAGATGGCGCTCGCACATGTGACAAATGATGGTGCTTCAATCTGCAGTGCCCCCACTCCCCCGTTCGTGTCGCCGTCCGCCGGAGATGAAAAGATGGGGCAGGGCCATCCACTAGGAGGCCATTGTTTTGTTATGTGCCTCCCGCACCGCGTTTAAACAGCGACTCGATTCCTCCGCTCCTTTCGCCCCCCTGGAATCGACCGAGGGAAGGGGTCGGACATCGCCACTTCCCCGGTTAAAAAACCCCCGTTATTAGTTCCCACAAGATCCACTAGACGGAGCAACCGGGTTTCCGATTCAAAGTGGAGTAATTTGTCTGTGCGGCAGATAACCGCTCGCTACTGGGAATTGCTAGAGTGGTTAGTTGGAGAATTAACGCCGATAAGCTGTAGATACCTAACCTTTTAGCGGTGCAACATCGCAGAAGCAAATTGGGTACACGCGCCTCCACTCTGTCCCAACGGGAAGTTTTACATTTTTTTACTTTCCAACAACGGATCCTACGAACTTCCCACTAGAGGACGGTTATTTTCAATTACAATAAAACTAATTAAATGGCAATTTATAACAACCTCCGCTTACTAAATCATAGAAAATTTAAGATATCAATACATTACTAACTATTTAAATTACCGACATTAAACTTATACAGTAAATGCTTGTGGATTGTCGGAACAGTAAAAGGAATTCAGAGACGACGACGAAGAAAAGTTAATGTATGATAAACCACTGCATTGTTCAACAGTTTAAAATGCTTTTTAAACAAAAGCGAGAGGAGAGGGGAACTTCCGCTATGAAACAAGATAAAAAAAACCATCACCGTTACCTGTACAAGTTAAGCATCCAGCCCGAGGCAAATTGCAAATACCCGCAGCAATGATGAGACTTAGGAATGAGCAGAGCGGATTTAAACGTCATGTGCGGTTTATAGTTAGTTAGATGCAGAGAATTATCTACGATGATTTCACTGCTTACTAGACTACGAAAAAAAGCACAGATTTGCTCAACCGAATGACCCTGTTAGTCCATCCGTACACAGGTGCACAATGGGTGAATTTTAACATCCACACCCTTTCTCTTTCTGTGAGCTTTACTATCTCATCCGTCGGACCCATTTTCCAACGGAGAGTAAAAGTTCCACGTTGTGTCAGTCACGTGATCCAATTTGTTTTACTCCGTAAATAGGAAGGTTCAATTTATTGCTTGGCCATATTTTTTATTATTGTTCCTTTTATTATTGTTATTATTATTTACGTTTTACTAATGGGGTTTAGCTCGTTCTGTTCTCCCCTCCCTCGGTCCCAGTAAGAAAACGCGATAATCCGGCCACCGAATCAAAATGCATTGTAACTTTACTAATGGAGGTGAATAACCCATCCGTTAATGGCGATTTATCCGTCCCATAACATGTCGCAGCAGGTGTTGGACACGAACTCGTCCACCACCAACTAACCATTTGTCATCAAGACGATAGCTGCAGGTGTCAAGACCTGGGAAATCTCCTGTTATTTCCTTATACGAGTAGAAATAAATTATCAGTGAGCTAATTGAAACATGCAACTTCCTTCAACTTCTACGTTCCCTGAAGGCAAATCGTAGAAAAAAGAGATAGAAAAACTCGATTCGACCAAGTCGAGCAAAAGGAGAAAAAAAGGGAGGTGTTAATCTAGTATCTTTCTAATTACCAATTATAGAGTCCAATTTTAGCAACGTGCGCAGCAATTTCACTGAATAATTGATGGAAAGTTCCATTATAGAAGGGTTAGTGAAATTAGTCTATCACCAATAGCGGACAGAAAGGTCTGAAAGATAGAATGAAGTAAAACTGACAAGGCTAGTGCGAAAAGAAGAGTTTGGAATTCCACTAAGCAACAGGCGCCTAAATGCTACAAGGGAACTTCGAATGAAAATGAGGCAGCGGCAGAGAACAGGAAAGGGGGCTGACAGTCCCATATTTCATCCACACTCCACTAGTATCAGCTGTAGTAGAGAGTTGCAGTATTCTCTCGCTGCCAAATGATTGAGCATAGCCAAATTGGAGAGCTGCTGGCACAAAGCTGAGAACGGGAGAAAAGAAGGAGGGTTCCAGTGAATCACTAATGACAATTTTAGTTCTGTCTAAGTCAGGTTGGCATGGCAGCAGGTAAAACAAATGTACTGCTTCAGACTCGTTTTATAGCAGGCTACTACTACTAGAGCCAAAATACTTCTCATTCGCAAGTAGACATTTTCCTCGGTTTAATGCTACGGAAGTAGAATCTGGCACGTGATTATTCAGAAGAGAATAATGAAAAACTTTTATAAAGAGATTTATTATTTATCTTTTATCTACAAATGACGGATGTTGACGAATTCCCCCTCTTTTCCGCCGTCGATTGATAGTGGGTTTGTAGGTATAACGTCACACATCGCGAAGAATGGGAAAAGTAGGTCTTCCCTTCTGGTTCGCTTGAAACGAAATCGGTTGACCTCGTGCGTTGAAAAGGAATTTCTAGTGAAAGCGAAAGGAACGACGATGATTGACAGATAGTGCGTTGCAAAGCCAGTTAAAGGCAGCCAAGGCAGATAAGAACGCATTTATTAAAACGAAGGACTAAGAGGTGGCTAGCGCTGGGCAGAAGTGTTTGGTTAAACCTGTTTAAATTGTTTTAGGCTATATACCCGGCCGCACTCCATCTCCCCCGCTTTAGATGTCAGAATGATTTGCAATGAGGCCGCACACAAAACGGGAGAGAGTATTTTTTTTCGTGGTGGCGGAGGGGAAAGGAAGACTTGCCGACTCCCAATCATTGTAGACGGCCATCGGTAGTTCGATCAATAAAAGCGACCACCTCGAGGGAAATATCTCTGACACACTGCCCGATACTAGAGCTAATGTTCTCTAATTCTGCCCTGGGGATTGGGTCTGTTTGGCCCGTTGTGTTCTAATTACCAGAACGCCGCAGTTTTTTTATTCTTTCTTCTTCTAACCGTCCCCGACGTCGGAGCGAGAGGAGCAAGTATGATTAAAACAAGCCGTCTCCACGTTTACCCAATACATCAGGTTTTCATAACGACTTGGCCCCAGGTAAAAGTCGGTAGTGAGCAGCCTATTGTTACTATCAGCCCGGGGCAACACCTGACATGTTCCACCTACAATACGCTACACACAGGACAATAAAGGGTGGGGGGAACGAATCACGAAATTGCACTAAACCTCGCGGACACTCTTCTTTGATGTGGTCGCGTTGCACCACATTAGTGTGTAGATGGTTGATTAGTAAGCAAACGTTATACTACGGCACAGAAGGAATTCTCTCGCCTAACCTTCACCTAAATGTCCACATTGTCGGCCGATTTACATTAGAAAAAAAAAACATCTGGAAGACGAGAGCTGGTTTAAGAACGGATGTTTTTTAAGTCTGTCTTATTAAGAAGTATGCATGGAAACACCGAGCATCTATATCTTTCACAATACGGTTGTCCCGACTACTTTTTAGTAATTACGACTTCTCAGATTGTAGTCGCATGTTTAAAACGACCGAATTAGAAGCGACTATCCAATTCGCCAGGTATCGCACCTTCATTGTCTAAGTTGAGGTTGACAGACAAACACGTTTTCCAAATTTCCGTTAACTGGTAACTCGATGTTTCTGCACCGTTGCACAGTTTTTCATTCCGTTTAAAAGAGCTCAGTCGGAAAAATGAGGAATTATATTGTCATGTGCATGGCTTACAGAATTTCATTAACCATCGTCCTGGTATTGCCCCTTTTTTCCCACCCACCCCTAAGGGTCCTTTTGGTGTTAAATCGCCCGTAGCTGATCTGACTCGACTCTTACCGGTCCCAATAAGACGGCCGAAAACCATCTGCGACCGAAGTGTCATAAAGTCCTCTTTTAAGACTAGCGGCACAACAAATGTTTAAAACTGCACTATAACATAGTTTCTTTACTTTACTGCAATATCCTCGGCGACTTGAGACGGAATGTGCAGAGGCAAGAATGCAGAGGATCCATTTAATTAAAAACACGTGCGCACCATTCCTCATACGGAGAGGTACGTAACAGCTTTACATTGTTGCGAGGGTAGGTCGCTGCCGGGTCTATAATATTGCTCGCGATGGTTGTAATTCTCACGACTGCATATTTCTCGCTACAACTTTTGTTTCCTCGCACTGACTATCCCTTCGTCCCCCGTATTCGTCCCGACAAAACCTCGAATGTAATTATTGGCGACACGGCTCCGACTTCTTTGCCAGCCACTGTCGCAGGTGAGACTCCCGGGCGTAGAGGAACATTAACGACGCCATTTAATCGCCTTAAACGTTTTTGTTAGTCGCTGCAGAAATTCGGCATTCCTCTAAACCTTTTTGGAGTTGTCGCTTTTCACCGAAAGTGTGTAATCGTCTTGGTTAAACATTTGAATCCATCGGTTCGCTTCGCCTTCATCCAGAAACTCTGTTGATTTTTTCTTTTTACTTTCAAGTCTTTCTTTCTTTTTCTTTTCTTTTTTTTTCCTGAGAGAAAGATGTGAATTTTTTCCGTAAATTTATTTGTAAAAACGCCAGCGACTCGCCATTTTTTAAAGCATAACTGATCAATAATAAGGCCTTAATTAAAGTCTGAAGCGACGTGACCTTCTCGGTTTTTCTGAGAAAGAATGACGGCAGATTAATGGAATAGATGACAGAAGTCGTCATTCTCACAATCCTTTCAATGTCACAGTAATAGGAAAAGTGTTGTAAAATAATACGTTAAAGATACAATGAAGAAAACAATAATAAATTAAAAACTTATTGTTAATTTTGCAATTAAAAAATGCGAAAAAAAGTAAGCAAATAGAAAAATTTCCCAACTGAAATAATTTTATCGTTTTTCCTTCAAAATGTTTTCAATGCTAATGAATTATAGAGAAAAATACATTTACAAAAATTATAGATAAGTTATTATTATGAAAATAACACTGTAATACGAAAGCATTCGCTAAGAAACGATGGAGACAAACATAAAATGACAATTGAGTATAAATTTAATGCATTAATTTACACAAATTTTATAGTAAATGAAATAAATCTGTTTCATTCATATTTAAAGAAAGTTTTAAAAATGTGCGTGATGTAAGCCTAAACAAAAATAAAAGAATAAATAATGCAGGAAAGGCCTAAAGCTCATTTTTTTAAATACTCGCTAATTATAAATGTTTGAAACCATCTCTTTCCTTATTGAATAGAACGAATGTAGACTAAGCGGTCTACTTTCCTTCCATTAATTTTTAATATCTTTTAATGGAAAGATTTTTCAGTTCGATCAAAACGGATTCCCTCTCTTATAGTACTTGACAATTTGAAAAAGATTTTCAATTTAAAAAAAAATTATAATCGTTGATAAATTGTTTCACTTCAACATAATCTAATGGTACACTGTATTTCATTACAATCTTACGATAAGATTCAGCCTGATTCGGAATAAAATACCTCAAAATCACGAAATACAGTTTATGCAATATTATACTTTAAAATAAAATTCTATCCAAAAATTTTCATTTTCTAAATTAATTTTCCTGGTATTAATTGAACTATTAGAAGCCATAGTAGCGAATAAAGTTAACGTAACTCATACCAGCTATCGTGAACCAAGCTGTATTATTTAACAGTTTTTTCACCTTTCTTTAAATAATAAAGAACGAAAAACTGTTCGTCATGTATTATTTAAATTCGAAATCGAACGACATTAACTTCTTTTTTTTCCCCTTCAAATTTCCAAACGATATGGATCCTGCTTAAGGTCGGGCTCTAAAGTTACTTCGGGATCATATGTTTTGCCAATAGCGATTCATAAAAAATTTAAAATTAGTTTAAAAGCATTGTATAGCATAATCGGTATTCTATATCGGCATAAGATGAAGACTATGTGTTTTTATCGTGATCCCATGAGAAACAATGTAATCGCGAAATACACGAAGCTATATATTGTTTCTACACCCCGTAGTCTATATAATGGCGACTTAAGTGCGTGTACGTATGTATATGCACTTAAACTGAGTATACGTACAGTACCTATATATTAATCGCACGATAAAAAGATAATACCCCGCCGCATTCAATGTTCAGTTTGGGTTCGTCTTCGGTGTTATCCTTCGAAAAGTTTTTTCCAACCCTTTATAATTATTCGAAAAACACTTAACCATATAAATTTATTATGAACAAATAAAATCAAAATATCGTATTAGACGCGACATTATTAAACTTTGGTGACGATTTAATACACTATAACATATTTATTGCAATAACATCTATATAAAACACAGCTGTGATATAATAATACTTTAAAACGTTTATTAGTTTTGTTTCCCAATAAAAACCTAAGTAGAAAAAAAAATCTGGAGCATATTCCAGTTGCTGAAATCGGGTGTTTTAAAAGATAAATTTAATTGTTACGCTTCTATAATGCAGAGACAAAAATGGAATTAAAGTACAGTTATTTTAAAAACAAGATGATCAATCTGTAAATTACAAAGAAAAAAGAAGGGAGAAAGAAGCGATTTTTCTGCAAATTTATGTGAAAGACATGCACTTAAATGCATTCACTCAATGCTACTACCGGATTCAATCCTCATGAATGGCCGGAAAATTTTCTCCGGTATAAAAAATTGAAGATAAAACACTGTAGCCAATATCGAATTTCGTTGAGAAATCTCCAGGCCTATAAGTGTATCTCCTTGGGTCCATTTTTATAAATCAAATTATGTGGCAAAACGCAACTGTTCGGAATTAGGATATTTTATTTTTCCGAACAGAATGGTTATGTCCGGATTGAACTCTTAATTAAACGAGGCCGAAATAAATTTCGTTCATTTAATTAAGGTTAGACTTCAAATTTTAATCTTTTTTCCTTTATGTTTAAGGGTCGGCGATGGATACAATTAAATCTCTTTCTCGCATACATAAAGAAAGAACAATTGCTTCACATTTCACTCGCCGTTTTCATACCTAAATCTTCCAAAGTATTTATCCCCCCTCAAAAAAAAAGGAAAAGAAATAACAAGATATTTATATTTAGTGAATCAAAAATCAATCCGGACGAATTGTATTTTTAGAATTTTCAAATATATATCTAATTACAGAACGAATTTGAAAAATATTTAAATTTTCTATAAATAATGTAATTCGAACTGTCTTTCATTTCGCGTTATAAATTCCGAACGGCGTTTGCAGTCACTTAAAACAATTGCATTTTGGTTAAAATAAGAGCAGAACACGGAAAAAGAGAAAGAAAAAAACACGAGTGGAGAAGGTCAAAGATTCGAGACCCGCAATAAAAAGGATTTACGGTAGTAGCATTAAGGATCCTTAGATGAAAACTGATGTGGACATGATCTTTATGTTCTTAATCCGTGTCTCGATTTTCATAAAAAGGATCGATAATGTTAAAGAATTTAATGAATGACGGATAACAACAAATTTACATTACTTCTGCGATCGCATTAATATTGTTTGTTGCTTGATTTGTTTTTGTTGTTATTCTATCATCTTGATTAATTCAGCAAGTTGCATTTTTGACGCATTTTCTATTATATTCATCGTTTTTACTTTATAAGAAATAAAATATATTAATAATGTTATATATATATATACATACATTAAGTAATTATATTCAGTCGTAAAAAATAATTAGTGGAAAAAACTATAGTTATTTATTTTACACTAACTAAACACGACCCATATTTTCTTCATTACTTTAACCCGGCGATAAAATTAAAACTAAAAACGTTCAGACAATGTATAGGCATTCATCAAAGTTTGGATTCTATCCTGGTAAAGCTGATGAACAAAACAGTCATTTACCAATAATAGAAACTCGACAAGATGTTACCAATATATCTCTTTTGACAGAAAAAAACTCATTCCACGTGTTTAGACAATAAAACAATGAAGTGAAAGTAGTGGGCTTATTGCTCTTATTTTATCAAACAACACGGTATAATCCTCCTTTTGTAACCGTCGTAAACTATTCTAAAATATTGCCCGACTGCATGAAAATGCTTAAGCTCACTCATTAAACGAAATTAAATAAGCATCTTCACAGTTCGGTAAAGAATAGGAGTGCGGGTAATACGTTAGCAAGAAAATAATCTTAGCAAAAAGAAAAAAAAAAAAAACTGAAACTGACCGAAAATGTTTTTATTCATTAAGCACAAGTCGGAAATGCGAGCGCTAAAAACCACAAGAACGTTTCCAGCACGAAGAATGAGATGCGGAAGAAAATAATTTGAGCGATCGAGCAGACGGCAGGATAAGAAAATTAAAAATTGGCCAGATAAGTCATTGGACTTGTTAAACAAAACCCGAAATGCGAACGCGCAAACCACAAACGCAAAAGATTCTCAGAAGAAAGAACATCAAGTCGAAGAGGGGAGGAGGTGCAAAGAGAGACAGAGTGGGAGAGTAATTATTTCAGAGTCTGGAACGCTGTCAATATTTGTTGTGCAGCGATACATTTCCACAGCACATCCCCAGATGTAATAATGATATTCGGCGTGTCGGAGTACCGCGCGAGGGTTATTAAGATGGGGTGGTCGGCGACTGACATCCCACAAAACATTAAGCTCGGTTGGCAAGCTGCCATCCAAACAACACAAAAACCTACTCTTTTCAATACGCGGCAGAAGGAAAGGGGAATAAAAAAACACCACCACGGGGGACGATATTTTACTGTTGAGTAAGAACGCACCTACCTATATTAGAAGTGACCAGAGTGACCTTTCGCAACTCTCCATTTGCCGTCCGCTGGTGGCCATTATTTCGGTCATTTGGTAAATGGAATGTTTATGACGAGCAATGAAACGACTGCTCTGTGGGAATTGATTGGTTCGGCGATTGGGGAGTGAGGCGTTGTTTAACTGGTCGGTCGATCGTAAACACTCGCTCGATTCTGAGCAGTAAATCACGGACAGGCCATCCACCCGAATCTGCGTGCGAAACGGGTCAGGTGCCATGTGGCACAGGAGGGGTCCACTCCAATGAATGCTTAGGTCTGTCTGTCCCTGTTTCTAACTCTCTCTCTCTCTATAATGCACGCGAAGACTCCGCGAGTTTTGGGCTCGCGTGAACCGTCACGAGTCACGCAGACCAGGTAGTTGGTAGGGAGGGTGCAGTCGATAAAGTCGTAAAAATACTGACACACGCGGGCGTGACATCACACGTCGCGTGCATTGCTATAGTAACCGTTGCCTCTTCACTTTATCGATCGGTTCACCTCTTTTTCTAATTAATATCGCCCATTTTCGCCTTATCGATTACCTTGCTTAGACAGTAATAAAATTTAACTGGTCATTAATGCCCGTTCTTCTCGTTCGTTTGTACATCGCAACAAGATTCTAAAAATCGATTTTTTTTTAGCTCCGTCAGATTATTTTTGCTTGTCGAAGGCCGGATGCGTTTGGTGAAATTTTTACGATCTCCGAGGAGTCCGTTTCTTCAAAATTACTACTACTGTCCATTTTTAGAGAATAAAAATTCCGCTTCCTCCGCATATTTCTTTCGCTCATATACTGAATATATAAATGAAAAATCAAATTATCTTTCTCTGCTATGGAGAAAGAAATAGAAACAAAAATTTTACAACTCCTCTTGCGAGTGCTTTGAAATAAATAAATAAATAAAAACGCCAAGACCAACCGACGGCGTCGTTTTGTTTCCAAACAGCTCGAATGAGTGAAAGTAAAAATGGCGCTGATTTACTTGTATCGTCTACAGATTCGTCGTAATCGATAATTGTCCTTCTCATCGACAGGTGAACTGCAGAGCATCATAGGCGCCTACAAGTGGGAGAGAGATAATGACAACAGGTGGTCTGCGGCGCACCTGTGGCATATCTGCCGCTCGTTAATAGAAAAAGTGACTAGAAATGCGAAAAAACAAGGCCAAAAACAGACTACGGTCACCGACAGTCGATACAAACGGCTGTCAGCCAAATTATTTCTACCGGTAGCGATAAGATTTGCTCGACTTCTGTGGGAACCCGGAGCACAATACCTCGTATTATTATATTACCCGGCGATAAAAGGGTTGCATTGGACTATAAAATGAATTATAATAGAATCGGCTGGGCTGACGCGCTCGATAAATCGCAAATCTGAAAAGAAAGTCGCGTAAGTCGCGGACGTTAATCGGTCCGTGGGAACTAATTTCGAGAGTAGAAATTCCGTAATTCGGTCGGATATGGGTGGCGATATACGGCGTCCCGAGAGCCAAGTGAGGTCGGTATCCCCACTTCGCGAGCCCCCGATGGCGTCTCCAATCAATGGATCTGGCGACATTACATTCATGATAGACAGCGGCAATATTTGCTGCCAGCTGTCTCGAGCGCAAATATGCCAGTCCCGGGACCGAGCGGGGGGTGAGAGCCAGATAAAAAGCTCCCCGGCTGATGGCCGGGGCATTATCCGGGGGGAAGTGGCAGAGCGGACGAGAGGATAGAAAACAGTACCGCCGGGAGTGGTAATAAACAAAATCGGGAGGGGTGAAAATAAGAGAGGAAATTTGAACCGCGCGGCACAAGTGCTAGATGGGGACGACTCCATAAAATTCGGCTCGGTTCGTAACGTGCCGATAATGGCCGGCCGTCGACTACGGCCATCTGGTTCGTCAGTCTGTTGATCGGTCAGATGAGGCCATTTAATGTGGAGAGGGGTGAAGAAGGCGGATACCCTTTATCGGTTTCGGTGCGGAGTGAGTAAGAGAGATCCGTCCCCGGGCCGTGACTTACGGGCGGTACGTCTGGTACCAGGAATTCGACCGTCAGTTCTATGCACTGACCCATTCGGTCCGCGGCAGCAATTAACTTCTCCCGACTGGCACGTAGTCAATCGGACCCCTAATTATTCCCCGAAGTGACAATTCTATACGTGATCTTGTCCGGGTTTGTTGGGCCGACTTGTTTTTCGCCGCTCAATTATTGCCCCACAAATCAATCAGATGAAGTTAGAAGACGTGTTGGCGGCTCCTTTTCAAGATCGACTCGACTCCCGTTTTTTCACTCCTTTGTCGGTGTAGTTGACCTCGGCTGGCTAAATAGCAATTCTGCTACGAACGGCGTTTCAATTACCCGCATTTGATCGTATCGTGAACAATAGAATGTTTAACAGTCTCCTTGTTTACTAAGTTTGCTTACAGCTACGACAATTAGACGACGGTGAATCAATTCACAACGTCCATATAGTTTGATATATCGCCCCGTCTCTTAAAATCTATTACGGAGACGAGTCACTAAATCTCTCTGCGCGTTTAGATAAAGTTCGAACGTGTGTCGATACGTCGAAAGCCGCCGTTTTCCACAATTCCGAGATAAACAGTCGATAATCCAGACGCTCCTGGACGTACTGTACATTTCGTGTAATGGAACGAATCTCGCTACAGTCCGTTTTCTAATTGTGACAAATGGTTGACAATTTAATAATCGTCGACCCATCAACAGTCAACTCGTCCAGGTCGACCCAACAAATGACGAGAGGACAAAGGCGTTCGATTGTCTTACCTTCGCCGCATGCTATTAATACAGCATTGTAAATCTCCCGTTATCACAAGAGTGTTGCCAAGGTAGATACCTGATAATGGACACTTGGGTAATTGCACACGTCCACAATATACATTCAGAAAAGAGAATGTCGAGAAGTAAATTGATGGGGATAAAAGTGCCGATCGTAAGACACAGACGAAAATACATGTTTCGTCAGTAAATCGCCATAAACATAACAAAATTGGACGATCTGTCATCTTCATAAAAGCTTAAACGCATCGGGTGATCGAGTCTTGTAACTTCGTCGGTATCAAATGCTTATCGGTCCTCCACCAAATTATTCTAACGACTGTTCTAACTTTGAATTCGTAAAAATACATTTTATTTGGAAACGAAAATAGTAATGTCGCATTTCAATGTAAAGTTATCAAAACGAGAAAACTTGCATAGAGATTAGCGCTATAAAAATCATAACGATAATCCTAACGAAAAGTGATTCCACCGTTTCGCAGTTGTAAACTTTAACGCAGAACGAAAACGAAAAAGTTTTGAAAATAATTAACAGAGACTAGACTTGTGCGAAATTTGTTTTAATTCAACGCGATATTACATTAAAACGAATGTCCCATTTATAGAAAAATGACATTCGAAGCTATGTACAAAATATTTTGCCATGCAAAAAAAAACATGATGTAGTGACAAAGAAAATTCTCGAGTTAAATGAAGCGGGACAATGTTTAGTCTGTCAATGCGTCAGTCTGTAACTTTTTCTGATCTGCTAATTATTTCTACTTTTTTTCTTCGATGATGCATCACTGCTTTAGGTAGCATTTTTTTATATATAATTACGTTGTTTGTTTTAATTTTATTTTCCGGATCAAATTTACTTATTATCTATAACCGTCGAATTTACGCCCCGACTTACGTTATCATCTGAGCCGAGTATTTCTGATTTTTTTCTAAATATAAATTCGTCTACGTATTATCGAGTAATATTTTCAGATTTAACAAGCGTCAAACTGAAAGCAAGAAGAGAATTTCCTCCCAAACAGCTCTCTCTTTATTATGGCTTTTATGTATTTATAGTATTGCGTGTTAATTTGGCCTAATGCGATCTTTCCATTACGCAATTAATATTTCATACATTCAAGAAAAAGAAAGAACCATCCGCATTGATACAATTACAGGAAGATATATATAATTTTAAACGAATTATGTCACATACGTCTTTATAACATCTAATTTTTCTCCATTTGTTATTTTTGGTAAGTCTGTGTTTCGTCGTCAAAATCCCGTAATTGTCCCTATACCATTCATTCAACAAATATTTAATTGTAGTTCGAGTTCTACGAAACAGCACTCTGCTCGATGCAGACTAACATTAATCTCGACAAAATACTTGATTTTAATTACGGTCGAATAATTACTTTCAAAAATAATAGGGAAAAAGACTTTGCGCCATTCTTAAATCCTAAGAATTAAGAAAGAAAAATTAATTTTTATAAACATTTTTCGCTTGTTTAAATTGGATGATTTTAATTCCGATTACAACTCGGTTTATATAAATCTATAAAAGAGGAAAAATAATCATTTTTCAATCGATGGCATCGATGATTGAAATTCGTTTCTAGACCATTTTTGATCCGTACTAACTTATAATTAGGTAGACGATAGCGTGTCTACTACAGAACAGTGATCAATTTTTAAATTTATTTCTGGATTTTTCGTATAATTCAATAAAAACGCATAAATTAACGACAAAAACACCAAGGCAATACAAACTCTCCAGACTATTATTAAGTAATTAAACGAGAGAAGCTAAAATAAAAAGTATTAATCATTCGGCTATTATATGACTTTATGAAATTTCTTAATAAATTTTGACCCATTCGTTTACCGAAGGTAAAAAATACTTACGCAGTCGAGTCTTTATTAAATAAATAAAAAAAAAAAAATAACACACTGCATGAATGGAAAATATTCAAGGAAAAAAAAATACGCGCAACTGAATGTATTTTATAACAATAAATAGGCTCAGCCGAATTTTTATAAGCAGAATGACTTTAAATATTTTTTAGTATTTAACAAAAAGGGAAAAATTAAAGAGTTTTAATAAAATAAAGTGAAATTTTAATGTGAAACATAAGCCATTGCTCAAATACTTAAACGAGAGCATTTAATAAAAAGAATTGTAATCGATACGGTAAAGTTTTTTAATAAAAATATCTGCGTAATTGAGAGTAAAAAAAAATATTCAATTGAATGTTTACTCTATACAAATGACTCATTTGGGAGCATTTTCAATAAAAAAATGCTCAACTCCAGAGACTTCAATGTAAAACATGCTCAATTAAGGTGTTTTTTAAAATAAAAAATGTTGATGTAAAAACGATTTTTTAATCAAGCATTCATTACTCGATAACAATTAAATTGCATTGTTCTCGTTAAATAAATTATTTTAAACTTTAAATCGACAGAAATCGCTGAGGAATATTCACTTATCGTAATTTAACGTTAATGTATTCCTTAATACTTCACTAAACAGATTATGGATTATCCATCAAACTTAAGAAAAATGGTTGAACTAATTTGACATACCGGAGAGGATAATCTGGCGATTTAAAATTTAATAAGCTAGACGAACTTTTATCTAACTAGAGAATCGTATCAATGATTCAATTTATATAAAGACTTTTAGAGATAGCGGAATTTTACACAACTTTAACAAAATAAATTACCGGTAAGAAGGAATCGATAAGCGGGAGAAGAACGGAAGATTATTACGATCTAATCTGTAATAAAAATTTTTAATATGGATAAATTCTGGATGAAAGAAGCTATTGTTAATGCGTGTCAATCTACGAATTCGGCATTTCAAATAAAAGGAGAATAAACCACTTCAAATTGGATCAGCCAACTGGTCTGGCAATCCTTATCTATCCAAGAGAAAGAAAAGACTCATTTTCGAAGACGGGAGTCGTCTCCTACACACCACAGAAACAGCGAACGAGATCAATAATGTCGTCCAGGTTACAAAGTGACACAGAAGCGGTCACCGAAGCAACAGCAACAGGCAACCGTCTTGCTTTTTTCCTAGTTGCCTGTCCGACTATAGAACGAATCAACAAGCACTTCTCGTGAAAATTATGACCTCTCCAGAGTGACATTTCACTGCAGAATGGTGGATACTCCTTCCAAGATACAGTGGACCCCGAGGACACTACCTAGTGACACTTCATCTCCCGAGTGTCCTCCGTCTGGTCAGTCTCAACGGAACTGTACCGTCGACCATTAAGGGGAGTCGACCCCCTCGGGGAAATCATTAAATGGGATCGATACGCTTCGACGTCGATCTTCTTTTACTCTCGAGGACTCGCAACCCTCTCAGACTAATCACAGTGGCCGTCCCGGCTTCCAACCGGCTCGAATCCGGCTCCGCTTTTTTAAATCTTTCGATTAATAACCCCGTGTTGACGTTAGTCATCTTGCGGAATCGCCCGGGCAGAACAGTCTCCGGACCGGAAGTGTCGACAGGAAATAATAGCTGACGTCATCCGAAAGGTGGTCGAATGCTGAATGGAGATCTGGACAAGTCGAAATCGGTGGAGAAGATGAACCGGAAACTCTGGGCGCTACCTGACCACGCATGAATTGTGAGGTTCAGGGTAGATTGTCGGACACAATAAGCAGAGTTACGGGTCACGTTAGAGGTCGCTTTTTTCCTACTCTTGACAAGCAAAACAGAGACAGAGACTGATCTATAGACCACTTACGAATCACTCTTGCTGAAACCCTCTTTCAATTTTTGATGGATTAAACTTCTACACGTTTTATTCCCCTTTGCTAATTAGACATAATAGTTCCAAAATAGATATTTAACGATCATTTACTTATATAACATAATGTACTGAAAGTTATTTTTGGAATCTTATTGTCGCTCTTACCATCTCCTTCCCCGTTTATCAATGATAAAATTATTGATAATTACGAATATACATCAATAACAACAATAATAAGTCGAAAAAATCTTGTCAAAATTATCTTTTTTTAAATCCAAAAATTAAAGTTTAAAAAAGTCACAACGGCAATCAATCTTAGAATTTAACCTATTACACGAGATATCAGCGTAATCTAATTGATTTCTGCGTTGTATCACTGTAAATAATCCAATTTTCTAACATAAAAAGAACTATTTCAATAGGAGACGATAAAATTTTTTGCCTCAAAATAAAAATATTATCAATTAAACACGAAAATGAATATTGTTAGGACATAAAAACAGCATTTATTTTCAACTAAAATCTTTCAAAACATGTTTAATTCACTTTCTCTTTCTAAATAAAGAGATCTACTCGTGGAAAAAAGACAAGAGAAGACAAAAAAAAAAACAAGAAAACGAGAACTCCCCAAACACAATTGCTTATTGTTCTTTATAGTTCCAGGACATTCCCAGGCACACCTGTTGCATCCAGTTTTTCTCAGCGAATCATCTACTGCGATTTGAGGGAAAACGTGTAAAGGGGGTGACAAGGTAAATACGAGACAGCCGTAGTGAGAATAGAAGAGTTCATTACTTCTCTGGGAATTATAGGCCAGTAATGAAGATACGTGTCGAGAAATCTAAATACGCAACAAGTTTTCCGAATGGCAGGTGACACATTGAATATGTTGAAACGCTATCGGATCGATAGGTCAAGAAGACGACTGACTGAACGGCTTTCTGTCTCAATGGGATTTTATTGCCACCACTTCCGAGAAGTTACGAATAATAATAAAAAAAAACTTATTAAAAAAAAGAAAAGAAAATGAACCGACCGAATCCGAGTTTGGTTTCATTAATACGGGAGGGTCGACTTAAAAGGATGCACGCAATGTCCGTCAATTATGCCGTTCTTCCCTTCTTCCTTCTCGCACGGGAGCAAAAAGATCGTAAAAATGAAGCAAAAGTACCACGTGACCGTTCACATATCTTTGCCGAGTCACGACTTGGACAAGTTGCGAGCGTTTGCCCGAGGAAGAAGCAAAGAGGAAATAAATGGAGAAGAAAGACGAACTAAGTGGGCCTACACATCGGTAGACATGCTCGCATTTTGGCAGCAAAAGCCATACAAAACAATCGCATCTGCTTTTTTCTTTTCGCATCCTCGTCTCGTTTCTACTCGATACTTTGTAAGGAATAAGTTGGCGTTGGGCCAACGTCGTCGGCCAATTATTACAATATTTTGACATTTAAAATGGTTCCGTGAATAGTCGCCTCACCAATCTATGACCTCGATTCTTTTATTCTAGCAATATCCAGAAAATTGCCGAGTTTGTTAATGTAGTGGTGTAGAAAATCGCTTTTTTTTTTCCTTCCTTTTCTTCCATCCCTGGCAAAAGACGAGATGAGAAATGAGACGATGCTAAATTGAAGAAAACTAACTTAAATATTTAAAAATTCTATTTCGTTTCATTTTTTCTTCATTAAGATTCTGATGATTTTATTAAAAACTTGCCCCTTGTTATCTTTATTTTTAAAAAAAATCTTCGCATTTATCTTCGAGATATCTAAAGGTTATCTATATTTATACATTTACTTAAGTAAGCATCAATAGTTTCTCGTGACAAATATTAATCAATTCATAAAGCCCAGTTCGGCCTTTCTTCGCTATACTTATTTACACTTTTTGTTCTGCCGACTGCTAATGAAAAATATGCGTAGAGTTTCCACGAGTGACTAACCATTGACCAGTGAATAGTGGCATTATGAAACAATTAACCTTAGTTAATGTAAGGTATGTAAATGTAATAATAACGGTAATATGATAAGCTCTATGCAAATTATGAGTTCGCGCCTCTAAAGAGTGGCCACGGTTCTGTATGTGCCACTGATTTTTGAATCGATTTATTAAAGTGTATTAATAATTAACGACTTTTATTCTTCGCTTCTAACTTAATTAAGATTTCTGACTATAATAAAGCATTTTAGCCTACAAATAAAGCTGGATATCGTTTTAAATATCGAATTTTCTAAACATAATGTCTATTGAATAGAGTTAAATATAGTAAACAGCTTGTTTCTCTCAGGAAATGTCTTCGGTGTAAAATTATGATACAAAATTCGGGAAAGTTTACTTGTGTATTTTAAAGCATTACATTTATTTATAATTTAATTAAAATTTCAGGTAAGTCTATTATTAGTGAGTATAATTTATTAGTACATGAACTATTAAAACTTTTCTTTTGTAATTGTAATACAGAATAAATTTGTTCGATGAAATTTCTATGCATAATCTTCCTAAAATCCTAAATATTTATATAAATTAACTAATAAAAATAAACAATCCTATCAGAAACTTATATTTTGTTAATTAAGTCCCTTTATTATTAATAATAATATAAATAATAATACGGCTTAGGCCTATAGAATTTATCAGGCATAAATACGGTTATGAAATATGTATAGAAGGCTAACAGCTTCATAAATAAGTAAAGATAAATACTGTATAGTCGCGGCTTTATTAAAATTGAGATATTTTTTTTTTTACAAATTTAAAATTATATTCTATCAGCGGAGACGAAACAATATGATGTGTTTTTTTTATAATATAAATTCTTTAGTAACAATAAGAACTTAATTGTATCGTATTGTGTTAGATACTTATTACTTAACCAGATTTTTGAAACTTGATAGTTACTTTATATAACAATTTTTTTTTTGTTTTTTTTCTTATTAATTGTGGAAAGCTAAAAATAATTTGGTCCATCTATACCTTAGACTAGGGTTCCCAACCTTTGTGTATGGACCGGTTTAACAATTTTTTTTTTGTTTGTTGACTTCTTTCAAAATTATATTTAATTCACCAAACCCCTTTCTATATGAAACAAAATAAGAATAAATTACAAACAGGTTAAACATAATCAAAATTCAAAACTGTTTTTACTTTAAAGTTTTATCGGTGATTTTTATACATTGTTATTTATTGAACAAATTTATTTTTATTATATTTAAAAATATAATCAAAATAAATTTGTTCGCCTATTCCCAGACGACCNCTTAACCAGATTTTTGAAACTTGATAGTTACTTTATATAACAATTTTTTTTTTGTTTTTTTTCTTATTAATTTTATTTTTAAACTTGTATACGACTTAGAAAATTAGTTTATACGTTACAATTACTATTCTTTAAATATTTTTAACTTAGGTTTGTAAAATTTGCAAAATGGCTGACTTGTACAATACACATCCCATATAAATCTTCTAATCAAAACTTATGTTAATTAGCTTATTTGTACGATAAAATGTATAGATTCTATCTGGTAAGATTCAATATAAGTTATTCATAATGGTTAACTAGTTAGATTTTAATACAACTTTATACTAATAATTCGATTTTGAAAGTCAGTGAACTACTGTGACTAGTAAATGTTTTCTTTTCTGTGTTTTTTCTTAAGTATAGAGTTGTTTCTTGTCTGGTTAAATCTTACATACATGATTTCTATCCGAATAAGAAGAAGGCAGCGTGTCCAAACGTCTAAACCAGTTTTCTATTTACTCTTCTTTGTGTTATTCGAGGAATAGAATCGTCCCTAACCATTTCAAAAGGAAACAAAACTCTTAATTTGTATATAGAAGCGAGCATCTTTCTGCAGGAGTGTGACCGTTGAGTACAATTTTTGATGGGCCAAAAATTCGTATCCGGGGCTTTTAATTTTATTGTTTGGAGAATTTAAATTTGTGACGAGATGGAATAAAAGCCCGAAAAGAGAAATAAATCTGCACAATGGATATTGGAAAAGAATCCCCTAATAAAATAGAAATTAACGAATTAAATCAGAGAAAAGGCAATTTTAGTAATTGCCGTGGAGTGGGGGATATAAACCAAACAGAGATAAAACATAATGTAAATGGAGGAAAGTAAAGAAAATGGGACGGGGTATAGACTTAAGTCATTACGAATCGAACAAGTCGAACGATTAGCCAGGAATTAGGTAACAATCTAAATGCGGCATTATCAAGATGATACTGGCGTGAATTGGACAGGAAGATAGCGAGATTCTCAGCCCCGCCCTAGACAAGTCCCGTTTCATTAATTTGTTGGCTACGTGTGTCCCGAATGTTACGACTTTGGCTCGAGGCGAAGGAGGGGAGCACAACTTATCTCAGTCCGTCGGTGATGACAACCTAATAACAGTCTTTAAAATCAATATCCTTCAATGTTAACACACTCTTGTCGCCCTGTTTTAATTATTTCCCAACCTTGATTATCGGTATAGGAAGAATCGTCTTTAGACTATAAACCCGCTTCGTGTTTACGATTTACCAATTATCAACTACACCCAAAAATACTACGACGCTCTATTAAATGTATAAATAAAAATAAAAAAAGAATCTTTTATGACTTCTGTTAAGATATTTTTTTCTTCTCTCGTGAACTCGGGACTACTAAAGTTACCTATTATAATTCTAGAGAAGAAGCCGCTAATTTTTTAAAAGCGCACGAAGTCAGAGTTAGGTTGACTTATTACAAAATAATGAACAGTCTATAAATAATGTATAAAAACAAACTTTTTAAGGTATCTACTCTGTGTATAAATATATATTTAATCTTTTTTTTTTGGAACACGGTGAATGCCAAGTAGCTTAAACGTCTTTAGACGTAGGCCCCATAGGGATACAATAAATCAGAATGATATAACATCCTTTTCTATAAAATTGAAAGAGATTTCGTCTTGCAAAATATACTTGAAAGATGCCAAAAAATTAGAAAAAAATACAAAAATTAAATAAAATCGCACTGTCAAAAGATAAAAAAATCTTACATTTTTTCTGATTTAAAATTGATATATTTTATTCAAATTAATAAACAGCGAATAAATTACGATCAATATAACGAATCGCAGGAACAAAGGATCGTTGCACGTTGACTTTGAAATACAGGATTATATAATTAGATTGCAATAAATTATGAAAGCAAAGAATGTCACCGTCTGAAAGAGCATTACACTTATAATATGCGGTATGTTTTTAAATTATTATTTAATTATTACGATACAAAGTATATTTAACGCTAACCTAAACGCCTTTAATTGTTTAGATAAACAAGAGAAACAATTTTCAATCGACAAAACAAAGGAAGTGACCCAAAGGCTATATTTTAAAATGTATTTAGAAAATAACTTTTAAAATTCAACGAAATGATTATTTAAATTAACATTAAATCTTCGAGTAAATAGCTTAAGGATCGAATTAAATATATTTTTAATGAAACTAAATATGAAAAATGATTGTCTAAGTTACAGGTAAGAAAATATCCGAGAATTCGATCTGTTCGCTCTCTCATCAAAGATGTTTTTTAAGGTTAGAAAAGATCATTTTGAAATCTTTGAAAAATGAAAATTGATAAAAATGAAGAAGGAGCCAAAGCCAATCCTATTAAAAGATTAAAGTCGAAAGAGTATTTAATGACAATAAACTCGACAGAAGCTGATTGACAGTTATACAAAAAAGAAGATCTAATAATTTATAACTTATTAAGCAAAATAACTATTATTAAGTTATTATAGACATATTTTGATGTTTGTAAAGGCAATATTGTTTTGTAAACAACAGAGAAGAAAGTGCCAACTGGACTGTGTAGTGATTTATAAAAATTTAATGATCGTGATTATAGAAGCGAACTAAAAAAAAATTTTTTTTTTAATTGCTAGAACATGGAACAAATTGCTTTTTGGCTTTTCATAAAATCTTAAAAATTTTCTGGATGAAATCTATTTTTAAAAAGTAGTCGGCGATTAAGACGTCTATCAAAATCGGTAAAATTCTGTAATGAGCATAATAGGAACGTCTCAGAAAAGTACACAAACCAGTAAAGATTTGATAATAATTTTAATATATCCTAGAAGTAAAAAAAGTAATTCGTTAGTTAATAATAAAATCTGTATAAAAATCGATAAAAAAAGTACGTTTATAAATGTATAAAAATATCAATAAGGCGTATTAATTTATAAAAAATCAGTAAAAAATCCAGCAAACTGTAAATCTGTAAGTACGACAATAAATGAGAATTAATAAAATGCATTGTAAATATACATATATAAAATGATAACTTTTATGTACATTTATATTACACATTTTTTAATTGCTAAATTTCTTTTTATGAATGTTTAAAACTTTAATCGCTTTCGAATTATTACTAAAGTTATAAAGTGTAATAATCTTTTTTTTTTTTATTGCAAAGATTATTACAAATGATCGTAACGATCTTAAACATTTGGATAAATAACATCAGAATTAATTCTTTACAGAGAAAAATTAAAAACACCAACAGTAAAAAAACTAATAAAAATCGCACTAACGATCGTTATCGCAAAATATCAATTTGAACCAGATTTTTTAAGGCTTTAAACATGGAATTATGCCACATAAATATTTAAATGATCTCCGCGAAAAATTTATTAACCAACGACGAGCTAGAATGGTGAATTATATAGAAAGATTTTTTTAGTTCTACTGGCGGATGCGTGGAGTAAAGTCAATTGTATAGAGTAAAACAAAGCTGGGTTTGATATCTGTTATGCAAGTCCAGACATTTTTGTTTACAAAGAAATCTTTTAAGAGTTACTACCAGATCTCTGACCGATAGTAAGGCAAGTAACACACAAACAGTTGGCAACGAGACATACTTGAAGAGATGTATAGCCAGTCATCGTTCGGGAAACTTTTTCTCCCACTCGTCACAGCGTGTCTCACAGGGAGTTATTTATAAGTCTTCTATGACAATACGTTGTGCTTTTATCTTCGGCATACACAATCAAACGGCACATCACCAGGTGCACGGAGATATACCAACAGTAAGGTCCCTATCCCGGCACTTACAGATCGAACAGATATCGGCATTTCTGACATAGCGTACGTGTCGTCGTTAATGAATCAGAGACACACACGAAATAATGGTTTGTTTGATAACAAACGATTCGAATCAAGTTTGATAAAATATCCAAAAAAAAAAAAAAAAATTAGCATGCAGATACAATTAAGATCGAGAATTACCAGTAAATTATTAGTGGAATGAAATATTTATAATAATCCATCGGCGTTCTTAAGACATCCGCTGGAGATGTTATCTTTTCAAGATGGCGTCTTCCCGATTTTCGATAACCTCACAACTAAGAGGTTGTCCCGTTCTAATTTTGACTATGACGCAATAAAAGACAAATACAGAAGACAGTCGGTGAAAATAGTTTCTTAACGTTTTATGCACTCCTCCTTTCCAGTGACATTAATAGCTCGGTAATGATGTCTGAATGACTAAATATCGGATGCGACGAAAACGTTCCGCTTCTCGAATCGGCCATTTTTATCAATTTAGTTAACTCCCAGTAAAATAATAATTCGAATATTTGTCGTTAAATACTAAGTGTTTTCTGTTAAATAGTTCAATAAATTTTATTGATTAATAAAATTTTATTGCAACTTTGGCCTATTTCTCAAATTTCATTATTTCTTTCGCATTAACAGGGTTAAACAACGTTCATTTTCTTGTTTTTTCATTTTCCATCGCGATAATACAAACCAATTAATATAGAAGCACTTAATCTAAGAAGGTTAATTATGATTCGAAATCACTTACAACGCTTTTTACATCACGAACTAACTCGAACGCCTCTCCGAATACCAGACAAAGAAACAACTTTATTGTTATCTCGACATGTTTTTTACGGGAATAAAATTAAAGCGATCTTAAGTAAATATTTCGCAAAAAAACCTTTATAAATCTTTTTTTATCCTCGTATTTAGATTGGAACGTGACTTCGAAACAAAACGGAACCTAGCGATAATTCGACAATAAAGACACAATGCACCAAAAAATGCCATTTTTCTCTTCGTGACACGAGGAGGTTTACAGTCATCAAACATAACATGACTGCAATTAATCACTCAGATGGTGGACGGGATAAAAGCAGCGAGGGGTCATCAAATCGCCAACCTTTTTGTGCTAGTTGGGTTAGTGTGGGTATCCAGTACAGAGGAAACGTCCTTGGACTAACCAATACATCCAATTTATGCACAACGTTTCTAACGACTTGACGCTGATGTCGGCAAATTTTGAAGTGCAGGTGGCAAATTTTATAACTTATTCGCCCATCCTTTCACTACTACTATCCAATGCTGTAGTAAATAAAGGAAGTACCGAGAAAAACAACCGAGTACAGTAAAATCAATGTCTAAGCAACTAGTTTTAATACTCAAATAAAGTCTAAAATTATTTTTTTAAATCGTCAAACTCCAGTTATATATATATATATATATATATATATTAAATTTAATCTGTCAACTACTCTTAAAAAGTAAAAGCAACTTTTTAAGAGTAGTTTTTTTTTCTCGACGTCAGACTTTTCTCGTGTCTCTATATTAAAATATGTGCGACAAACGTTTAATTTTCTACAAAGGAAATTTAATCGAGTTCTGACCAATATTAATCCCGAAGCACGAAAATGAGGTCGGTACAAGAACGGCAAAGGTAGCAGATATAACTGAAGCGAATCACGCATCTAAGTTCCCTCCCAGTGAAAACAATACCTTGTGACAGAACAATTGCTTAGCTAAATGTACAATATGTTGCCCACCTTAATCACGTTCTCTGCAGATTGTATGGCAAACCGACCAATCATCATCGAGTTGACAAGATTTCCTTTTTGGTTCCACCCAAACATAACTACAACACAAACGGGTTTTTGAGGAGGTTTTTGTATAACGTGGTGAATACAATCCTTTTAGTGAACGTATTAACAGAATTTACAGGATGGGATAATTAACTTCGATGGAAAGTAATTATATAACTTAAATAAAATAAGAGCGTCTGTAAAATAATGCTCGGATTAAATGATTCAACTATTTTTAATATAGAACGGGCACGATTTTAAACGTTATAAAAGGGTTAGAAACATTAAGATATTCTGTCAGATAGTAGGCGTCCTTCTTTCAAAAGTTAAGAAATTTTGATCGAGTGAGTTCAAATAACACATTTTGAATAGATAAACATCTAGAACAAATATATTTTTAACAAATAAAAGTCTCTATCGAGAGTCACAAGACCATTTCGGGGGTCGTAAAGTTCAGAACAGCAAGTAAAGAAGGTGGGATGGTAACATCTAATTAAGACAAGGCGCACGCTTGTGTACCAAAAGTTCAAACGTGATAGTCGATTGCAGGCATCTTGTCCATCGTGACCAAACTTATAAAAATACCATTTTGTTTCTGTCCGTACATTAACACGTATGTCGGCTAATAACCTGAGCGCTGACCCTATTCGAGAAGAACATCGAAGAGGTTAAAGCATTGTTGTATAGTTCGTGTGGACGTTCATTAATCTAGGCGACGATATCGCTAATCAGTCCACTCTTAATTAACCGGCTGGTATGACTCTTTCAAGAATCATTGATTAGGAGAGGGGCTTCTCTTCGACCAAAACAAAACGTCTTACTTCGACAGTCGGTCGAATACAAACATCAATTTGAAATGGCAATTCGCTCTTCTCACACTGGATCGAGCACAGTAAGGTTCTAAATGGGATTAACTGAGAAGAAGCTGTTAAAGGCTATAGAAGTGGTAAGAGCGACAAATAAAACTACTTTCGGTTTGTGTAGTTTAATGGCCAGGAAGAAATTTGGAACCGATTACTTTTAGTCAGAGTACTTAATGTGAATGGAAAAAGACATTCAGGCGAAAACCATATCAAACAAAAATATAGCCACTGCAAAACACAGTTAATAAAAATCAATTGTGTATCTACATTAAACCGAAATGAATATCGCAGATCTGTACTTAGGTTTCGTTGATGCTTCACTGCACTGCATTGTGGGCACACGTGGCCATTACAACCCATTTAAGATTGCTTTCGCAAAAGAATCAAACTCTTAGATCACTCTCTGTCCGAATTCAATGGAGTTAAACGATTGCTACATTATTAACCGGAAGAAAAACTGCAGACAATTCGATTTTAACAACATTTACTTATTATTTCTTGGAATTTAAACGACATTAAAACTTTTACAGCAATTTCGAGTGATGTTTTACGTTTTTTTGGCATTTAAAAATTGTAACTTGAATCAGAAAACCGGCAGAAATCTTTTTCCTTATTCAACAGATGGAGGCACTGTTATTTTAGTAACCAATATGTGTGAGAAGACTGTACAAGCTCGGAAAATAATTTAGCATCTCATTTTCATCCAGGATTCTCTTTGATGTCCAAACGGCTAGAGTTGGTAATTATGAAGAAATGAAAATCAAGAAGGTGAGCGCATAAAATTACAATTTAACCTTATGTTTTTATATGTAAATGATTCGACTATATTTAATAGAGAGAGAGGGAGGAGAAACCAGAACAGGCATTGCAACTGTTTTCTTAAAATATTATAAACAAAGTATAAAATAAAACAAGTAAAAAAAAGGTAACAATAGAGTTTAGTTCACAATTAGAGAAACAATAAAAATTTATAAACCAGAAAGTTTTATAACAGACTATAATAAAGTTATGATTCAGCTTTTATTGCAAGGTCTATAAAATTAAAGCTCACAATCTAATCTTGCATGGAGCAGAAAGAGGGAGAGTCGTTTCAGACAAGGAACTAATGAAGCCAGTAAAGCCTGCAAAATTAACATTGTCATTTCTGGATGATATTTGATAGCAATCATAAAGCCAACTATTAATGTAGACCCGGGTCTATGTTAATTATTATTATTTTTTATTTTCTAATTGAGAATTCTCCGATAATCAACATAGAAGTCGGAGAAAGAGAAAAATTAAAAAGCATATATGCAAATTTCTAAGTGTTCAATTTACTTTATTTCGACTAATTTTGAATAAAATAATCATAAATTTCTTTCGTTTAACAGTTATTGGAGTAAAAAATAAATAAATAAAAAGCGGAGAGATGAAGACGCATCGCCACTTTGGGTGCTGAATGTATGTAGAAAGATTACAGAAGCAGAGATTTATCATTTTCGGTTATCAGTGGTACTCGATATGGTTAGCTTTAGCGATTGCCGATCTAAAGATAATTAACGATGAGAATCGAGGGATTTAATTCGATTATAACTTTTGCCAACCACTTGTAGCAGTAACAAAATAATGGTTTGTACTTTTTGGAAATAAATCACTATCCCAGGCGAATTATTTTATCACCAATCTAGCCACAAACATCTAAAATATTGCCATATTTGCAAGTATTTTCTTTTACTTTCGAATATATTTAGTAACGTACTGTACAGTACAGTACAATGCGAATTATTCCAAGAAACATAATAACACGGTAGAAAAGCAAGCATAATTGAATCTGGAACGCTTTAATTGATTAAACTTTCGGAAAAAAAATTTTCTTAAAAATTTGATTTGTATGCATTTCTACATTCAAAAACATTCCGAACAATTTGACTAATTTTCTGCATTCAGATCAAAGAAATGAGCAGTTCAGTACAGTTTAGAATAACTAAGTTCTATATTTTAAACAGCGTGTTTTGTATCCTAGAAACAGATAAACTGCGAAGAAAAATGTGTAACATGAATTAAATAATAAATATCAACACGCTTAAGTGAATGTTGTTAATTTTCTCAAGGATAGTTTTTTTTTCTTAAAATAAAATTTATAACTTTTAAACAATACACGTAAAAATGGCTTTTGATCAGCGACTTCAAAGATAGCGTTATAAAAACTACACTAGCTACAAAATTGTTATTATTATTATTATATATAATTGAAAAATTACAATAATACGACTTAATTACTAATAATTATAGTTTCGAAAAAATTAATTAGGTACAAAGTAAGAATTCAATGCTGGAGCGGCAGTCTAGATTTAGACCACAAAAGCAATTAATGAGCGATATCATCCGAATTTTTTTCTAATTTTTTTTTGTTTCTCTCCTTTTGCAAGATGAAATTCATTTTTCTTAACTCATTTTTGTTCTTGTAGGTCTATCTTTTGTAAATAGCTGGAGACTAGTACCGAAGGTCTGTCTGTATAAATAACAAATTATCTCCTTACACACGTAGGTGCAATTCAATAATTATTCTAAGTATGTACTTGTTGATGGTGTAAAAAAATAGCGGGAGATAAACTCGAGTCTGTTTAAAAACATACTTTGCAAGCTATTCCATGCATACGTGTTGATTGGCATTATTATTCATTAGTCAAACCTTTCTTAAGACACATAACTATTCATATTATTCTATCTGTTTCATAATTTATAAAGAAACTTATAATTACACCCAATTTGCTTTTTCCTATTTATTATTTAGCGTTTAGATTTTAAATTAATGGTCGTTTATTTTTTTATTTTTAAAATAAAGATAAAATCCATAAAAAGCGAAAAAATTGTATATAAGTTGCGTATAATATTTTTTTATCAGTTAAATTACTTCTAAATCCGCAAAACGCATGTTACGCATTCACGCGAGAGAATCGACCACATAAGATAGAAATAGTCACCATCAACTGTTTCGGATCTCATAGCTGGCCGTGTTATGACTTACTATAGTCTTGATTGCATAACCAGTGTTCATCGTTATGTTATTACAAGATTGTAACAATCAGATCAGCTTCACACATGACCTGTTACGTGTAATCAAATGATCAGTTACGCTACTGGGCGACACAGACAGATGGATAGTAAAATCTGCTGTTTTATTACGACCGTCAATAGTTATAGTGGGACACGTCACGATGTTAAATAGGGGATGAAAACCCTAGGATTAACCAATATACTTATATTTATATCACGCGATAAGATTCGTCACGAATGTTACACGGAAATGGTCGACATCCGAGTCCGGTTTGCCGCATTCTGTTGCTTGTAGAGAGTTAGAAAAAGTGCCTTCTTTTAATTAATTAAATGAGAAAACAACTTTGCGTCAATATTCTGTCCGGTTAACTAAGTGAAGTTATACGATCCACAGTCTATTAATTACCACCGGTTAGACAGTTTCTGCTTGAGACGTAACATCATAGCTGATGATCAGTGTGATAAATGGCAAGGAGTCCAACAATTGTTCATCAGAGGTGGGAAACGTTGATGCCGGAGATTCGTAAATGGAATGTCGATTTATACGCTGTAATCAAGGCTAAGACTTAACGGGCGTAGAGACAGGCTCTGATTATAGAGTGAAGAAGCGAAATCAAAAGTTAAAACTTAACAACTGGTAGAAGAAACAAGATTTGTTATATATTACTCTACTGATCTCAATTCTTACATTATAATCATTTACTCGATTCCTTTACGAGACGACCGCTTCCGAACTTAATGCGCTTCTTTGTCTCTTACAGTAAAGGTTTCTATAAGTAAAATGAATAAATATAAGACAAAACAGCATTTTTCTTGGTAACAAAATGCCTGTTTTCCGCTAATTAACTGCAGTACTTAGCTGTATAAAGCCAGACATTATCGGAGCAGGGTGATGCATATCTGATTGTTTAAAATCATCTATTGCAAAATGGTTTAAATTGCTTACACTGCTAATTATTTAGCCTACGTCTGATAAAAGAGTGAAATACTAAAATGGAAAATATAGTACACTCGACTTTGTATGTGATCATTAGTGTCAAATTTCGTAAAGGTTTGATATGAATATAAACAATTCTATCTCGTAACGAAGCATTTAAAAGACATTAAAATCAAACTCGGATATCTAACATCTGAGGGACTGTAACAAAAACATCAAGCAAATATTACTAGAAATTGAGATAATACTAGATAGCAGTTAAGGTCAGACAGAGTTTTCAAACAAAGCTTTAAGAGAAATCGAGAGAAGAAAGAACATACAATAAGTTAAGCAACAAAGAACTTACAGAAAGAAGAGGTGTGCACCGACCTACAGGTAAAGTACAGAGTATGATGGACGATGACCAGACAGTCACGTTATCCCTGTGGCTAGCAGATAACGACGGTGCCCATCGCACCACCCCCCGCCCTCAGGTACCACTCCCCAGATGAGAACGTGCGAGGGTGGAGGTCCACCACACCACGGCACCTCTATTAACGTCCATATCTGCGTGCTAAAGAACGTGAACTGTTAAAGGAGTGCATGAACAACAAGGATAATATCCGGCCTCATGGCTTGACTTTCTACAGATATGTCACTTGATTGCATGAAAAAAAAGTTGACTAGGACGTTCAACTCATCTTGGCACACAAATGGGATTCGGAGAAAGGTCAACATTGACATGCGGGCTGAAGAATGGAATTAGGCCTAAGAGCTGAAAGTAGAAAAAGGAGAATTTCCGATAAGATGCACGTCGAAACATAGGTGTTAATGGACAAACAGTACTTGAACGGACTACTAAATTTGTCAGATAACGAAACCGGATAAGAGATAATTATAGCTAAGGCGGCGACATTTTTCTTGGCAAAAAGATGAGGTAATTAATACTAGTTAATGTAAATCTATTATCGATATCATTAATCTCAATAAACTCGCATTATGTAAGCCAAATTTCATCATTTCCTCTTTTTTTCCCCTCGAATTATCTCGCCCATCATCTAACATCAAATTCTGTTTGCAGCCATCTGACGTCAAGAAACAAGTCCAAAGCCTTTTTTTCTATAGTCATTTCTCGCATTCCACCAATCATAAAATGGCGCAGTTGGAATGAAATCCAAAAGATAATCAAAACTACAGTGTAGCTTTCCAAAAGAGAAGAATTCCAATCATCCTATTATAACATCTTAACTAATAAACCACCGCTTGGTACCTTTTATATACCATTAAAACGTCTCATTAACAAACTATGGATCCGAAAACAATTATGAGGCTTCAATCAGCAAAAATAAAAAGACAGATAAATCCTGTATTCATAGAAAGCATTGTGTTCCTCAAGCATCCTTAGCATGCAACTATAACTGCTTCTCAATGAGAGAATGCGTTATCTCAGCCAATGTTTTTATCCAGAAAAAGATTCTTCGGTGTTTGCAAATCCAGTGGCAGACACTGTTTTACAATGTTATTTTTTAGATCGTGTCACGAATCTGAATGGAATTGCGATCTCGCTTCATTACAGACGGCAAATATGTTAAATACCTTTCGAATAGCACAAAATCTAAAGCCGACAAGCGGCATAAAAATCTCCACATCCGTTAAGAATATTTTAGGATTTTCGCTATAAATCTTTAAGTCCATATATTAAAAATTTGGAAATCTCCAGAGTAAAAGGAAATTTAGATTTTGCAATTTCTATTGTTCGATACGTCTACATGGCAATTTTAATTATATAAATCTATAATAAGATAATTAAAATTTTGTTATATTAGTTTTCAAACGTCAATATTTTATATAAGGAAAACTAAATTCTGAAGCCAGTAGACCGTGAAGTGGAATTTTAATAAATTTATAAACACATGCAGCTAGAACGTGATCGGATCTTTGAAATTTTTTGAAATATCAATTCATTAAATCTATTCCTCGAAGGATATTTTAAGAGAAGACCCGTAGCACTTTTTAAAATCTGATTACCGACACTTACGTGTAGCCTAAGTTTTTCCTAGATGATGTTACGCGATTAATAGATCGGAATTAAATCTACATAGTGACAAATATCCATAAACCGCCAACTGTCAATTACCGGAATGCGATAGTAACTCATGTAAATACGTTAATGTATTCGGCAATATTAAGTTTAAATGTTAACATTTTGTTCGAATAAAAATATCGTTCGGAGATCGATGCCTGCAATCAAAATAAAAAAATGCTAGATTTGACAGTCGTTTCAATCTAAGCCTATAATGCCGTACATCCGAGTGAATCTCGCTACGGAAAAAAAATGATTCCCTCTCTTGTCACATTGTTTCCGGCGCCATTTTTATCAGCACACAATCAAGCATTTTCGAGTTGCGATATCGTTTCCCAACCAACAATTTGCGATTACGACCGAACCTCCATTTTTTTCTTCCTTCTTCTTTCCGGTTTGCTACAAAATAAAAACGTATCCTTCTATAAAATGTATTTATATAGAATTCTGATTGATCTCTTGATGAGATTCGCTAACCGAAATGTTTTTTCCTTAAGAAAATACAAATAAAAAACTTTTCTACTTTTCTAGATCTTCGGACCAGTTACAATCGAAACGCGGTAACGATACTTCCAGATATTACATTTTTTAATTTTGACCCGCGTTAAGAATAAGAATAAAAAATTCTTGTGCAAGAAAATTCTGTTTATGCAAGAAAGACAATAAATAGATTTAATTTAAATAAATAAATCGAGTGATATCCGCAATTTTTATCTTTCAAACGGGCTGTATAGAATGTCTATTAAACTGATTAGGCTAAATTGGATTCTCGGAATAAGCAGATAGCTTTGTCGGCTCGAAGATGTTTATTAGAAAAAGTGTCTATCAACTATTAGGTATTTCTTAACGTGTCGATGAAAAAGAAGTGAAAAAAACTCATCGGGCAGATGTTGGGTTCGACCTAATTGCGTTGGCAGACGGACAGTGAAGGCTACAGAGGAGCCCTTTGTGGTGTGCCGCCCTCTTCGCCGCATTAACCCTAAACGATTCCTATCCCTTATCCGCCTACTATTCCTGGACCGTAGTCGGAAGAAATGTGATCGGTGCGTCGATTGTGAAGAGGGAGCGAAGTTGCCATTAAGGGTAGAAAACTGGCGTCGGTGAAGAAAAAAGGTTCCTGACCAGATGGCTCGTACCGCGCCGAGCGAAACAAAGTCGACTTATCAGAGAACGACCGGCCTTTGGGTGGGAGGAAGACGAAAAAGAAGAAAAAATATATATATAGGGAGAGAGGACCCCGTCGCAGGAAATGCCAGGCCTGGCGTATATAGCATTTTGTCCCCTCGATATCGTCATTAAAGTCGGAATGGTAACAGGACACTTTTTGGGTGTATGGACCATTTCCTCTACTGGCGAATGTCTGACGATAACAGATTTGGGGGAATATCGGATTAGAAAGTAATGGACGGCAGGAAATCGCCGGATAAAAAAATATAATACTCACAGTTCGATCAGTGTAGGTAATCAATTGATGCGTTAGTCAGTCGAGCGTGATCACGTGTAGCTGGACGACAAGGTCACGCTTCACGTGTGAGTAGATGCGTGACGCTGGAAAAGTGTTCACCACAGAGCATTCAACAAGCACGAAGGAACGAGTGGGAAGGCACCGGAGAGATGCTTATAGATCACGATCGCGACATAAAATCCGGCTATCGTCCCACTCCAAGAGATTTGGAAAAGTTGGCGTCCCTCATTGATTACTTTAATTTCCTGGCCTTTTGTTCCTCTCCGTTGATCTCTCACTCGGAGCATTCAATTGAACCGAAGGGACGAGCGAACTAAAGACACTTACCTGACCGTCCGTACAGCACAGCATGGTTGGACGACCCACTGCCAACTGGCAGCCAGTGCCAGCGTACCGCTGCTCTACTTGCCGGTCACGTGCTCACTCCCGTATTCTGTGGAACAGGTGGTAAGGAGAGTAAGCGCGTTTCTCTCGCACCGCCAATCCACCGTCCGTAAATACGTCTGCTGTCTACGGTCTCCGCGGGAACGTAACTGTCTCGGCTCGGCTGACGTCACGCTAGTCATGTGACTTTCCGACACCAACCTGGAGGATGGCCAAAACACATGAACAATGTATGTTTTCGACTTGTCTGTAGCCGTGAATGCTGCCCTTCTTCGGGAGCAATCCAATCCGGTCATTAAGTCTCTCTCGACTCTTCTCTCTTTTCTTTATCCCGATCGTCCATTCATCGAATCAAAAAAGCAGAAAAATACGCAAAAAGAAGCGACCAAATAAGTTTTTCTTTTAATCTTATCTAACGTTATCAAGTGATAGCTAATCGCACTTATGCACATAAAGTATACGATTACCGGATAAAAACCGGAAACTTTCCTCTCTCCAAACGTCGAAAAACTTCATCAAAGAAAAAAAAAGTAACAAAGTGATCGCGAGGCCTTTAAAGAAAGTCTCTGTAAAGTTTAGTTGCAGAAACGGTCCACCGGGTACAGTTTGTCAATTCTTCTACAAAAAGTAAATAAACACGCAGGTTCTAAGAAACCAAACGAGCGGGTGTGAAAAATTAGTCGAGCTGCGGATATATCGATGCTTCTACACTAATAATAAACACATAAAGACGATTATTTGTTTAAAAAATTTCTCGACGAAGCCCCTCCAACACGTTAATTATCCCAAGCCAATTTGGCAAGTTTAGAACAATCCCGAGGCGAACTAACTTCGGAGATATGTAACGGGATTTCTTTTCCCAGCAAACAAAAACATATTTATAGAGGCTTGCCTACAATATATGCTATTTCGGAACCGATTAGGAGTTGGCAGCCAACCCAATGAAACATTCAAGTCAGAAATGATTCTCTTTCCCATTTAACATATAGGCCTAACTGTAGATACTGTATTTACTGCTTTAAAATATCTGGAAACCACTCCTCGAGGAGTAAAAAATCGATCGTAATTTTTCCAAATTATATTCGATTTATTTAATGATCTTTAATACGTTTGTTTCGTGAGCAGAAATAAAACGTTGCCGATTATTATATTTATGTAGCATTGCTTGGAGTTCCGATTGTTTTTGTTAATAGTTAAAATTAAACAAATTTCTTTTATCTCTACCCATAGATGTAAAATTATATAGGCTATATAGGCTATACCATCAGTAGAAGAAACATATGGAGAGTTATATTCTATTTTTGACATATTCAGATTATCTCATTGATTGCACCCAAAAGTTAAAATTGGAGATTACATTTCTGAAACTATTTACTGTCATTAGTAAATTTCCCCAGCAGTTTTCTATCTTGAGCTCCTCCTCTTCTACTTTTTTTTTCTTTCATTCTTACAGAGTTGACTCCCTTCTGTTTGAAGATAGTCCTTTCTTTAATTTAACTTAGATATTCTAACCGAAATCGGCAAAAAAATATTCACAAAAAAAATTAAATATAGCTAATTAAATCGAAAATATTTCATTTTTTTCTTCATGAATTATATGCGTGGTGATGAGTTTAACAGATAAGTAAAAGTTATTTTTTTCGACTATCTTCAACTACTAAAAAGTTGTTCCTCACGGGAATTGAAATCATATGAAATGTTTTAAAAAAATAATGTAAATTATAAATAAAAAAAAATTAAATTTTACGACAGAATTTCAGTATCACGTGATGTAAGAGTGAAATTATGTTTTTTCTTATTCGAGCTGTATAAAAACATTGTTCAGGTGAAAGATTTTTCTTTAATCTAACTCAAGAGAATGCGGTATATTGAATAAAATAGTTAATTTAAAATGTATAAACCAATACAGTTTTATATGATGGTAATTCCATAAAAAAATCTTGACTATTAAATTACTGCGGAACTCTCACTCAATCAATTGAAAATTGGTAAGTAATTAATTAAATCATATTCAACAATCAGGTAGAGTTCTCTTATATAATTGAAAATAAGAGCGTATAGAATTTTATTTGAAATAAAAATACAGAGATCATACTACTTATCGTTCGACAAAACTATTCTTTCTTAGAAACTTATCTTTCAATTTAACCCAAACACATTTTGTTCTCAAACAACCGAAACATAATTCAATAATTCGAAAAAATATAAAAGCACATATAGTAAATTTACAATGTTTACATCCAATCGAGATCTTGTAAAAATTTTAATTAAAAACAAAAATAAAATAAATAAAAAAATATAAAACCAAGATATTTTTTAATGCAACTTCAAACATAAATTTTTGATTAGATACGTCTGTTATTATCAAATTTTTATTTATAAACTGGAAATTTAATGCGAATTTTCTCTTAACGATAGTAATAACAACAAACTGATTGGCATAGTTACTAATAATTAATAAAATTTCATTTCAATTATTTTACGCCAAGTATAATACTCATTTTATCCTTTAACTGTATATTAATTATTTTATATGGTCTATTTATTCGGTGTTAAACTAATATATTAAAATGTTACCTATGCTATAATGAAGCAATTATGTATCGTAAGACGAATGTAACTTAACCTCAATAATGTCGAGAGTAAAGGTCCAAGTTATTTTGTAACTATCGTACTGTCTTCAATTCTCTATTTCTGAGGTTTACAAAAGTCGCGATTTATAGTATATATTCACCATAAAAGTATCAAATTCCACTAAAATTTGAAGTGATTCTCTTCGATTCGTGGGTTCGACGTTACACTTTTTTTCGCGTAACAGCCGTTCACAACGTTTCTATTCTATAAAATTGCAAGATAATGCAATAGAAATACTTTAAGCATTTACACATGCGCTGCATTTAATTAACTGATTGCCATTTGTTGTGTCATCTCGATTATTTTCTTAATGTAGGTCCGTTGATTACAACTAGTTTTCCTCGATAGTGTTATATAAACGTAAAACAGAATTGCGTTATTTGTATTTAAGTCTTTATGTGTTTCCGTGTTCGTTCATGTGTTTTAAACAGGAGTTGTTTACGATATTATATAATGTGTGTTGTGTTTGATTTTGTGTTTCTGTGTTTTTTCATCTTCTACAGTGTTTATATTCTATTCGTATTGTGTGTGTTTAAATGTCTGTTTATGTGTTTTTAACACATAAATAGAGCTATTCGACACAAAATTACAAAATAAACATTGTATTCTATTTTATTTTGTATTTTTGTGTGATTACATAACATTGGACTGAATAACTGGCTTGTGTTAAAGATCTTACTATAAGTTGTGTATGAGTGTATGTATGCTACATTTAAGTTCATTTAAAGTCACAACGTAATATTTCAGATGTATACTGAACTTCTATTTTGTAATATTTACATATTAAATTATTTTTACGTTTATCAATGTGAATATTTTCTGATCTTTTAATGAAGATATTACATATATACATATAATATCGTTATCAAAAAATTCCGTTGACTTTAGGCATAAAATTTTAATTTTACGTATCAGCAAGCCAGTAAAAACTTTTATACCGCTGTTGTGATATTTTTTAATTTACAGAAAAATACAATGTCAGAACGAAGTGAAAAACCACGGAATGTGAAGAAAATAAAACTCAAAAAGCTATAAACGTGAACAAAATATATATTATTACTTAACTCGGTAAAGAATTAAAAAATCGAGTCACAAATGCAAATGGTAAGGATTTTCTGGAGAGGGGGAAACTAATGATGTTTTCACAGATATATTTTTCTAATTGTATGCACGTCATAGCTTTCTCCTATTTAAAAGTCATAGAGATTATCCACAAATGAGTTTTATAAAACGTGAAGTCTGAATATTTGATCTTATCTGAATTATAATTCTTCTTTTATAAACAATGCAGAACACAATTACTATGATAAATTTAGTTTGGAGTTTTTCTTAAATTTTTGCACCGCAATTATATCTGACATGGATCTTTAATCTAAGACATTTCACAAAATTTTCTTTTTTACCTCAAGCACCAAAATAAGTCTGGATTGGATGCAAAAGAGAAGAGAGAAACAGAGCGAGATCGTCAGCCAAACTAGAGCATCATCGCTTACGAACAAAACATATTAAAAAAAGAAATACTTTTAACTCGTAACAACTCATTTAAAAAGTCATGCACGTTCATTATTTATATTTTCCACTTCCATATGTTTATATTTAAAGTGGCAAGTCCCAGTTTAATCTGAACTAGTTGTGTCGTTTTTGATTTTATATCGTAAGGTCAACCAGTTCAGGTTAATGAGGGATTAGCCGCATGAGATTTAGATAATAAGACTAATAAAACTACCTTTAAAAAATTAAACTCGCCTTCCTAATTCCTTAAAATGTAAATATAAAAACGATATCCAATAATTCTATTTATTGTAAGCAAGATTAAGGATAATTTTTAATTTAATATTGATATTTGTTTATACCGGGACTGCGGGAAGAACTAGTTTAATCTGAACTAGTTGTTTCGATCTCGGAAACAACTAGTCGGATTTAAAATAGGATTCGTCACCAGATGATATTTACGCGGTTGATAGGATTAATTATTAAATGTATAAACCGCTTTCTATCGATTCAAAGAACGCGTATTCGTAGAAATTAAAGGCACGCTAATAATTATAATTTTCCCAATTAATACAGACCTGTAAAATAGTTGTGGAGTAAGAGGTTATGAACCTTTATCACGGCACTTGACCTTAGAGCGGTAGATATATCTCGGTCTAGGGAATTTAAGGGGCGAATGGGAGTTGCGGTCGACAAAATGTGAACGACCAGCTGCGCCACGGCACGGATTAAAACGAAGACAAAATTATACATCTACCACAGCATCACCTAACAACGTTAAGTATTTCCGTTTGCATGACACGTGCTCGGCTAGAGTGTTGACGGCTAAACTACGTAGACAATTGTAGGGTTCAAAACCTTGCCGCTCACAAACAATCACAGTGTTTGTTGTCGACTTTTCCGTTTTATGTCGGTAAGGTATTATTTGCGGATTTGCAGCAAACAGCGACGGTTAGTATAGTACTCACAATAGACTCCGCATCACGCCTTTTTTTAATGAAACTTTATGAATAGGTTGGCTCGTCTCTACCATCACGATATTGGAAAGAAATGGTACGTATAAATATATATACGCGGATAGTTAATGTCGACGTCATTTAAAAATTATTTTATCTCTACTGTCAATAGAATGATGGATGGCGTCCTTAGTAAACGATTCCTGTGAACCAAAAACAGTTCGACGGATCAGCACAATTCTTTAGTCCTCCACTAATTACTCGTTCGGTAAGGGATAGACGTAACCCCGAAATACTGTGCCAAGTTATTTTTATACACTGATTCGTTCTTTCTTTTCTCTTTTTCCCGAACTGTATGACGTCGCCGTTCACGTGATTCCGGGAGTTAGTTATAGCTAATCGCAGAAGACTCTGCCCAATTACTGACAAAACACATGGGTTTGGGATATTGCCAAGCTTGGTAGTGCGGCTAGACCTCGATGTAATGAGCCGTGTATGGGGAAGTCAGGTGGAGCGAGTAATGATCAGACCCACCCAGAACGACGAGAGGAGCGAACGTGGTTCTGTGCCATCTCTTACGCCAGCTATCTCTTAACTGTTGGTATTTTTCCTTCGTCTACCCGAGACCTGGTAATGATTTGTCGGACGTTGCAAGTTCAGATAGGATGATGGTGTTTTACGAATAATTTATAATCCCGCAACTAACGAAACAAGTAAGAACATTATAGGATATGTTTAGAAGGAAAGAAACTCAAAGAGATTTTAAAATTTTTACCAGCGATACATTAAGATTGAAAGTCACGTTCGTAAATCTACAATCATTCTAATACTATTAATAGAACACTGGGGTTTTTTATTGATTCGATACGAACAGACGCAGTTCGATAGGGATTTTAACGATCCTCACAACGTTCTTTTTATAAAAAATTTAGAAAAAAAATCTTCCCCGAGTCATTTTCAATGTCTGCTTTATGAACTTTCATGGGCTATTACAAACAATTGCGCTCTTTACCAATATCCACAATGAGAATAAAATTATATCCGCGTGATTACGTTTTGAAAAGAATTTAGTTGCATTTTATGTTAATAAATTACTCGCAATCTTGAATTGCTTATCTTTTTAACGTGGAGAGAAAGGCAAACGCTTCAGAAGATTTCTGCTAAGCAAAAATCGTTTCAACTTTCTTCACGTAATGTTTAATTCGAAAATAAATATCATAGATAATTCCACGTAGACCTATGAAAATTTGTATCTTTTAAAACTAAGTTATCACGATTATCGACCAAGTCTACCAACGCTTTAAAATTTCGAATTAAACATCAGATAATTGCAGAGAAAGAAGAAAGAATTTCGTCTCGAATAAATCGATAAATCTACTAATTGGGATGTCATAACAACAGTTTTCTAGTATCCAGTCGATTCTATTCGATGGTTTTCTTTGTTCGAGTTGTACAAACAGAATTGCAATGGGCCTCGTGGGAGGAAAGGTATCTCGATAATATTTAACTTAGAGGTTCTCGCCCTTCTAACCCCTTACACTGTTGGTTATTCATAACTCAAATGCAGGATGAAAGATCTTCCTAAAGTCCCCGTTGGCTCTCCACTACAAAATTTCGAGAGGAAAATAAAAATTTTATATTCTTATACCAAATTCAATTATAACGAATTTCGTTCGATGCAATTTTATCGCGTCTTAAACAAAATAAATCTTCTTTAATTATTCAAATTTTCATTCGAAGCTAAGAGCAAAAACTTTGAAAGGAAATTTACCTTTTATCTAAAAATAAGTAAACAAAATTTCGCTAAATGCTTTCATATTATTTTCTTTTATCCTATTCATAAAAATAAAACTATTTTGCAGCGTATAAAAATATGCAGTTTCGCTCGAAAACTGTAAGAAATACAACAGCGATAGTAACTTTATAATTTGCATTATCACTTCGAAACAGGAGAAAGATAAAATTTGTAAAATAAATAAAAGAAAAAATACAACAAAGAACAAATTCAAAAAATTACATATCAAATACAATAAACTACATCTGAGTTAAAAATATAAAATACAACCATAAAAATTTATACCGATTTAACCGTTACCGAACTAAAACGTTTAGTTTAAATTATATACACACACACAACCAACCAAAATTATACAATATTTACACGAGCTACGTGTTTCAGATCTTTCTAAACTCAAAAGGAAAAAAAAAATCATAATAATCAATTCCTGTTATGATATTGTAAATTTTAAAGAGACAAACACTTTGCAGAATACATTACGCAATATATTTTTACAGTATAAATATATTACCGTCTACCTATTGTTACTACTGTACGGTGTACGGGTCTATTTCTTGATAAAGTGTGTAATTCATCATACGGTTCCTTGATAATTATTAGTAAATTAGTCACCTTAGTACTTTCAAAAAGGGGTTCTTTTTAGCTGTAAGCAATATTTGATTATCCTAATTACGCGTAGAGCATTGTAGCAGTTTGCTTCGACTGGTGACGATGCAAAGAGTAGCTTACCAGCAGTCAAATCGTATGCCAGTGATTAAAACTCGCTAAGAATTGATCATATCCGCGTATCGATCGACTTCGAACTATTTTAGTCGATCATTGAAAATTTAAATGGTAAAAGCCAATCAGAGTTGATTGCTTAACGCTTAACCTTTTACTCATCCAATTAACTTGATGTCACGATATCCTAAAATCGAAATCGCCACAACCTATTTTTATTTTAATTTATTCTTTCCGATTCAAAATTGACAGGTTAATCTATTTTCCCCCCTCTCTATCTCTCTTCCTTTTTTCTTCTTCCTACTAGCAATTTAGTTTTGACAGTTAATTGTTTAATTTTGTGTTTTTACATTCTATTAATCGTTTCTCAATATTGAAGTCATAATAATTTTAATTTTTAATAAGTAAGTCACTTAAACGAATGAAAACCTCATCGTCTTTGATGGGGGGACGAAAAGAGGTTACAAAACCCAATTTCCTTACAGGAAATTTTTATGAATGGGCATTCTTAAAATTAAACAATGTAGACCTTCTAGAATTAAATAAAAATAAACGTATTCGATTAAAAATAAATATCGTTAACTTATTAGAAACTTTTTTTTTTATTTCCACAATTTGAAATTATGGGAAAAATATCTGCTTATTTATTTATTTTTTTTATTATAAAACATCCTTCACATATTATTAATAATTAAATTTTTGTATTAAAAGAGAGAAAAAATTTATCTACGATTAACTCAATAAAGTATACTTTGTCCGTAAGCCATTCGTTGAAAACTGAATAATTATTTTCGGGAATTTACTAAAAATTGTAAAAAAATATATATTGAAATTGACAATTAAATTATTTTGTTTACAAAAATTTGACAAGAACGTGATAAAATATAAGACACAAAATCGAAATTGACAAACAAAATATTTTCTATTTACAAAAAAGTGACGACGTGATAAATATTTTTATTAAATTGATTTTGATCCGAATCGATTATTATAATTTTTTTCGATTTTTTAATTTATATAGAGTGGCAAGAACGACAACAGTTTTCCTTTTATAAAAATTAATAATACGTGATTAAAATAAAATATGAGTTTAAAATTTATTATTTAATACGTATAGATACGTAGTAAGCCCTTTAAATAAATATATTTTACTAGATTTAATTTATAGATTCCCAATGAGATAATGGTATAGGCTATATATATATAGCTTATATTCTTTCAAAACCATACGATTTATTTGTAATTGTAATTTTCACACAAGTTATAAGTTTACGTACAGACAGAACTTGAACGAAATTATTTTTCTATCTAAACATATTTTTTTATAAATAAATAAATTGTTTATATAAAATGAAATAAAAATAATTCACGTTATCGTGAAAATAAAATTTCTAATTAAATAATTTACTAAAGTATATATAGGGTATATAACTTATATATATACGAAAGTGAAGTTAGTTGAAGCACGATATAACAGTGGATAGTAGCAGCACGTCAGTACTTTCAACAAATCACGAACCTTATCAATTAAACTGTATTTTGTTCCGTTCATTTCGTTGACGTCGCTTCCACTTTCTCTAATGTTTCTTTCCACTTCAATTCCCGTCTAAAGTGGTGTCGGTCGGCCAGATATCAAAACGCCAAGGAATTCCTGACCAGTGGCCACTCGTCTAACTCAACTCAGCCGCAAGCACGTACGGAAAACGTTTAAGGTAAACCATCCAAACCCAAGACCTATCTACAGCTTAAATCCTCGTCGGGTAGAAAAATAACACCGCAAAGCAGACATTATGACAGATTGAGGGAGAAGTCCAGGCAACAATTGAATGCGGGGCGAGAAAGAGAAGAGAGGGAGCTTTTTTTTCCTTCCTTCTTCTTGTACGGGAAAACCTGTTGCTCGCACATAATACGCACCCTGGTAGGATAAGGCTTTGATGAATTTAGCACCTCGTGACACGCGCTACAAATCATGAAAGCAGGGATACGGGGGCGCAAAACCGCTTTAATTATCAGACAGGTGCGAAAGATTTTTAGCTGGGCGCACGAGTGGCGCAAACGTGATGCGACGGGCGCAAGATTTATACTCTTAATGAAATGGTGGAGTATCGATAGATAGGAGGACGGTGGGCGAGCGGACAGATCGGCGGGTATAAATCCACGGAGATAAGCCGGACCTTTGAACCCGCGCCACTCCCCGGTCTGCCAGGAGTCGTAAAGCACGGCAGTGTCATAGAAGAGCACGAGATGGGGATCCGCAGTTGAGATGCTTCGCACGTACTCTTTCAGCTGGAAAATAGCTAAATGTTAGGAAATTCGCCTAACTCGGTCGTAAATAATCTGATCGGACATTGGCCTTAATTGGAAGGGGATAACGGAAAGAAAAAACGAGTCATGTGTCGAAAGACAAGGAGATGGAAAAAATAAAGCGAAGGATTCTTCATATTTATGCAGCTATTCTCCGCAGTGATTTCAAAATGGCACGACGGTCCGCTGGCCATTACCCACCAATATTTACAGCTTTTATCGGCTCGACCAGACTCGGTTAGCAGCCATGGTTACAAGCGTTCAATTTCATGCTTGTTTGGATCTGCAAACATGACTTGGCCTGCGTCCTTCTTGTCAGCGCTTGTCCTCGGCCCCGTCGACTGATCAAGAATCGGCTACTCGACAGCCGCGAGTCCGAACCTTCCGCCACGCTGCACACATTCGACACCGACAATTACATGCACGCTCCCTCCTCCCCTCCTCCTCCCGTTGGTCTTTCCTTTCGCGAATGCGTTCTTAATAACGAATCAAATGCGAATAATGTACAAGCTGCGGGAAACCAAAGAAAAGAAACTTTCTTTTCGCTATTATTAGAAAATTTTCTGCCGCCGAGCGGTTAGGAGGGAGTAGCTTTCCTCCCTCTCTAACGTGGCGTGTGTGCGTCCGTCCGAACCCTTCATACTTACCTGGACAAATTAATTATGCAAAGGAATTCCAAAACGAATTAATATAGAGCGCAAGCGAGTGAGCGAACGAATGGACGGGGGTCGAACGGGGGAGAACAACCCCGTAGCCAAAACGGGTCCCGGTGTAATCGCGTGTGTGCAACTGCACGTTCGCACGTGTCTGCTGCAATCAATTGACGAGAGAAAGAGAGAGAGAGAGAAAGAGAGCGAGATGAAGAATCGCAAAAAGCCACACCATCCCTCCGTAGCTATTTGCGTGTCGAACGGATGAGCAGTCGTTCCGCAAGATCGCAGTTTGCATGATTGCCGTTCACCATTAACCGGAACGACAGGAACGCAACCTATTAGGCGTTGACTACGGTGTTAAAAGGATTTAAACCAAAATGCTAACCTAAGGATAGGTTAAACTCCATTATTCGTCGTGCCAGTTCTTTCCCGCTTGGAGACGAGCCGACGCGTTTAATCCGTTTAAAAACCTAATTATCGCCGCGTAAAATCGCTTATAGTTAAATCCGATACATAAATTATCGCCGCTGCTTCACGACCAACTGTCGATACAGAGTTTAATTAGATCGTTATCGTTGAGAACGGGGATTCCGATTGCTTCAAACAAGTGTTTCCGTTCCGAATTTAATAAATTTCGAGTAATAAACGAGGCTCGACTTACGAAACTGTTTTATTATTAAGTCTAAACGTCTTATATTTATAGCTTATTATCACCTTTCACTACCACCTGTTGGAACTTGCTTCGGTATTCCCCGTCCAACTAAACAACAGCTAAGACTCGCTAGTATCGAGATATACATAATAATTTTTAAAATATTCAAAATATCGCATCTACAGATCTACACGTACATTCTACCTTTTGGCAGATTGCCAGTGGTTATCTGTACCGCTTATGTATTTGTTTAGTTCTGTATTAATTTATGTGAATATTTCGTATTCTCCGCTTCTTCACTTTCGTTCGGACGAGGAAAAAAGAAAATACAAATTGAGACGCGCCCGCTAATTGAAATAAGAACTTGCAGCCATTCCCGTGTAGATTAATTAGAAAAGCTGGCAAAATGATATACAGATATAGAGCGTTTGAAGAGATAATGTATAGAGTGCAGCCAGACAAAGATGCACACGGCATTGGGCGGATGAAGAGTGTTCCTTGCAAACATTCTCGAGAACTTAAGATCGACTTACTAAACAACGTCTCGACTTATTTCCCGCCGCAGAGACATTTCTCAAACCGGATGTTCGACCCACACACACCGGAAGTCATCAACTATCGGTTCTGACGTGGCGCACACAACTGGTCTGGTGGCAGCTAATCCCGAGCGCGTTTGGCCAAAAAACACACTCGGAAAAATAGAGAAATGTAAAATCGATTTAACGAACATCTTCGCTCGGTTTTAGCGTTGTATCGCCCCATTGGGCACGGTTCGGAAACTTTCTCATTGTTTCGCTTCGTCTTAAAAAGAAGCCACTTGGCGGAAGTGACGTAAATTCCGGCCGATTATCCCGGCTTAAAGTGACCGTGACGGGATCTCTTCGACGCTATGCATAAAACGGTCCGATACCGGCGTGACTGCGCGTCGTACGAAGTCTAATTGTGAAGCGTCACGCACGGCTCGTGCGTCACTATTTAAGGACGACTCTCACTACAAGTTCCGAGTGGATAAGCAATGTCAAGATTGGTGCGTGCGTGCGGAGCATCCATAGTCCGGGAGGGCGCCATCGTCTACGGACCACTCGGTTTCCTTTCAGACGAGAGGGGGAGGTAGGAGGAGGGGACGCCAATTGGCCAAAAGCCAGCGGATGCATTGGCATGGCTTCGCCATCTCGTTTTCGGTCTTCCCCAAACTCGGAACATATGTCGCTAAATATATCTTATATCGCCTCTTGCTCTAATTGCGTTACAAATGATCCGAGGGTGCCCCTTCTCCGGCCCACCCGTCCCACCAAAAATAGGAAGCGGTGACGAACAATGAAAGAAAGAAATCAACCGCTAACCCTTTCGCTGCCGAAGAACGGGGAAACTCGACAAAACGTCCGTACACTCAACTAAATTAAATTAACAACTCTGGGCATCGTCCCCCGACGCAGGTGAGCTACGACTATCTAATTACCTGTCGCTGCTCGCACAGCTGCGACCGAAAAACCATCCCGTCGACCGAAGTGGCGTATGGGTGTGGATGGCACCGCACCTTTTTACGACAGGTACGATGCATGCATTCTAATAGATGCGATATCTATCAGGTAGAGAGGCCAGAATCGTGACTATTTCAATAGACGGTGCGGGTGGGTTATAGTGCCACTATCACTAGCCAAATGTAATGATAGTCACTCTTCCATCTCGCAATGGCAACAATAGCTGTTGTTTGACCTATTTCCAAGCTCAATTACTCGTATCTCGCTAGGCTATCGGATCCCTGGTTGGCGTATAGAGATCTCACACATTAAATGGTTATCGCCTGGTGAATATCTTAATTCTGGAAGAAGGGGAAAAAACAAAGCTTATCTGGGAAGTATTCGTGGGTCGGGATCCCATAAGTGGGCCCCGTCCGCGGTCGGTTATTATACCATTTATCACATCTGCTTATATATGGAGAATGAATGGCCATCCAAGAGAAAGTCCGCAAGACGAAGGGATTCTTTATTTTGTCGGATTGGCCAATTTCGGGATTGATGACAAAGACGACTTGGGCCGCTTCCAAAATCCGTCGCTCTTTCCTTTTGCTGAAAATCGACGCTAGAAGAATACTTGTTTGATTTGACATTTTTGGCAGAGTTCAGTTGGCGGTTGTTCCCACCTATTTCAATCAGTGACTGAAATTACTGTTTTTGTCATCAAAAAACTTGTTGGTTAAAGGTGAGGGAATTTGTCAAGTGGAATCGAATCGAGTTTTCTCTTTTGTCATCGCCACGTGAAGATGCCTTTCCATAGTATTTTTTACCTTCTTTCAAATTCCAGAAATGTCATCGCTCGAGTCAACTGATCGAAAATGATAAGACAAAAGAAAATTGCGGATTTCGTTTCAGCTATAACAATGAATGGATTAAATTTATAAAAGCTAGAAATTCTTTCGATAAATATACCTTTTAAAACAACTTCAACGGTATCTGTAATAAGCTGCAATCAGCGGCTAGAATACTTAAAATGCTCGAGTTTATAAAAATAGGATTTTGTTCGATCGAAAGTCTAAGAGCATTAGAGCAGAGTCTAATAATTTAGCAATCTTTACATAGATAAATCTAGAAAAATTCCTTTTTTTAACAAGTGAAGCAAAAGGATATCAATCAATGTTAAAGGAAGATTTACAGCAATGCGAAAAGGTCAAGTAATGGTTAAGAGTTGAATTTAGCTTTGCTGGGAATCACCTCCCCTTTATTCATTATCACGCAGTGAGGTAGGGACTTTTTTACAATTCATACGAAGAATTTTTAATTCATTGAGAAATGATAACGAAATTATAAAATAAATTTTGGAGAACCGAACTTTATAAACTGGTTGCACAAAACTCTATAAAACTATTAAAAAACACTTCTTTTCTCGTGTTGAAACAGAAATGAAAAATGTTCTATCGTTTCTGCGAAAGTCGACACTGACCGAGCAATTTTTAATTGGCAACGGATAAATGCAGCGATCTTCGCCATTTTCAGTCGGGGATTCTAAAAATATAGTCATCTCTATTTGTTAATGTCGAAAATCTCTCTCGGAGTCTATTGCCCTAAAAATGGCGAACAATAATCTGCTTTATTATATTCGATATTTCGCAATTTCAATTAACAAATTACTGTTATAATCTGAGTTTATATAAGGTGCGATTCATCAACAAGACAGTATTTGAATATAAATAAAGAAGAGCAGTGGGATTAATAAATAAAATTGTTACGCGTAATTAATTTTTTTAACAAATCGCTAGAGGTTTATCTGTTTTAAAAAAATGCAAAACAAGTAATCTTTCAAGTAAAATCCGACCACAATCTCCTTCGTGTCTGTTCCATTGGGACATGAATCAAAAACTATTTGGCTGATATTTGGCCTCTTACAGTCGGAAATTATGGCACATTCACAACTTAGAAAAAGACTTAAAAAAACAAACAGGAAAATTTCCAACAGAAAGAGAGGGTTAATTTCGAAAAGTACAGCTGTTATCGATTAATAAATGTATCATTATTATTTCATAACTCATGCATTAGAGTTAAAACCATAATTTATACCTGTTAATTCTAAAATTAAAACTTTAAAAAGCGTGATTATTAACGCGATTATTCACTGAATATTATAAAGATATTTTAATTTTAACAAGATTAACTATATGTATTTAGGTAAACTTTACATAAGATTTAACTTAATAAAAGACTGTTATGAGTTTTTAATAAATTAGATAAGATCCCGAAACAATTATTAAGTTTTCATGGATACCAGGCGAATAATAATATAATAAGCAAGCCGCTTTGAATAGAGTAGTGATTTTTAACTACGACAGGATATGCCTTTATAGTTGTTCTGAAAAGCAGCATGTCACCGCACAAACCGATTGTGATTAATTGATTTCTTGCGGTTGTACTTTAGCCAAGTATAAAGAATCAATTAATCTTAACCGCTTATGCAACAACAAATCACCCCTTTTGAGAAACTGCGGATATTAGCATATCTCTATCCCAAGAATGATAAACAGAAAAGACATTTTTTTTTTATATTAAAATATATGGCTGCGATTCCAGTTTTAGTATTGGATTCTACGATTTGATCAACGACTGAGGAAAAACTAGAACGAAATAATTCCAGTTTTCGATAAACACGACCAGTTTAAACGAAACCTTTCCACATCCTAGAAAATCAACCCGCTGAGAATGAAGGAAGAGACAAAACGAGGCCTAACAATTAGACGTAGGTTCAAAGGTCAGCGAGGAAGCAAAGTTCTTTGAACTCGACCGAACCGATTGGGGTTAGTATGAGCAACAAACACACGAAGCGAGCGACCTTCCGTAACCCCGAGCGAACGGTCGGCACTCTGGAACAAAAGGGGTGTGAGCGATCCCTAGAAAGGGTCAACGACTGAGGTGACAATCTCGGAGGCTGTACCTTTTAATACGCGCTAGGCATGCATAAAAACGACGGTGACAACATAAACCTGCCGATGGTATGTTTGGCGTATCTCCTTAGACGTGGGTGCGGTGTAGCCAGGTGCATGCTTCTACTATTTACATATCTGTAAGTCACTGGAAGACGCAGGGATGGGCACCAAAGCTGCCCTTGACTGGTGGGTGGGACTCGCAATAAAGCCATTAGTTCACAATCCACTAATACACAACCTCACAAAAGAATTGGAGTCTTTTTTTTCTCTCTCTTTTCTTATCCCCTTTTGGCCTCCAATGGAAACCGGATGTGTTGGTCGAGGTTTATGAAAAGTGATCTCCGCGCAGTGAGGAGATAGAGAAACAAATAACTGACCGAACCATCAAGGAGAACAGAAAAATAATTTACCCTCGACGGTGCATTGGGCCGTTCAGTCGATGCCGTGACATAGTCTAATGACGTCAGTGCACGCCAAGCTACCATAAACCCATTGTGTAGCATTCGTTTTCTGGTAAAAAGAAGGTAAAAACATCCCTGTTATTTAAGATAGTGAAACAGAACGACGTTAAGGGAACCCCATAATTACTCGTATTCTCAGCCGATTTGAGGAAAGGAATCAAAGGGAACGCTTAAACGGCATCAAAAAGAGAAAAAGATGCAGCGAGTGGTGACAGAGAGACAACTTGGATCGAGTCCCAGACATATATGTAACTAAAAATAACATAGAGTTATCTGTCAAAGAATACACCCCTCTTTGAAACTAACACAACTGTATGCTTATTCTATGATATATATTAAGAACTCTTTATCAAATTGGCTGGAACATACAATGCTTTTTTTCTCTTTTATTGCACGTAATAGGAAAGAATTAAAGGTGGTAGTTATTGCCTGCGAATGAAAAAATACATTTAAATTATTAATATCGCGATTAATAATAAAAATTATCGCTATTATTTGTTTCTCCCTTTTTAAAAAAGATTCGAAAATGCGCAATTAGACCATGGTAGATAGCACTTGGCGACTGACAAAATTCGTTACAGCTAAAACATTAAGACGTTTTATGCTTAATTATACATGATTAATAGTTTAATTTGTTTATTGGAATTCGGTTCTTTAAACATTTTCTTTTAATTTTCCGAAGAAAACAGATTAAGTTGTGAATTCGCGTATCGATTTTATGCTAATGAGTTTCCTTGTCTTTACTATATAAATTGGCACTTATTAGTCTATAGACGAGGCCGTTTCCCTCTATTTTTGATACTTTTTTAAGGTCTCGGAAGAATTGTGATAATGTGACGTCAACAAAAGAAAAATTCGGCTTCTAGTCGAGTTGATTTACAGCGAAAAATCTCCGATATCAGAGGCAGTGTAATTCACGTAAAACCGAAATCATTTGGAAGAAATTCGCGAAGATGACTGCAGGAGGAATAGAATGACAGCTGCTCAGAGCGCTCCAACTGTTCCCTATCAATCAAGTGAGGGAATAAACGAATGGCGTCTCGATACTCTCTAACCGAATCGAGCTTGCCAAAGACGAATCGTTGGTTCCCCCAACGGGTTATAAATAGAGTCATTAGTCCGAGATTGGTGACGGGAGAATAAAAACAAGTTCAAAAACTGGAGCGGGTTTGAACTTTAAAGAGTTTCTCGTAACAAGTTACGCTATCGGCAATCGTATGCGGCACAATTTGCGAAAAAGTTTTCCAACGGAAACACTTTATCGAAGAGAAAGTAGCAATATCGAGGTTTTACAAAAGGTATCGCTTTGTACGACTTATCTGTAGAAACATACGTTCTGAAGTATTCACTTGTTCAACCCTTTAGGGCACAGTTCCCCCGCCGTTTCCTTCCTTCCTCCCTTTTTTGATTCTCTTTTCCGTTCTGAATGGTACAGATAGGTGTAGCCGTTGGCATAGCAACCACATCGGTCCGTATAATGTCTAGTAATCAGGTATTTCTCGATGTCTTATGATAGCGCCCGGGGCAGTGATAGGTTGAACATTGATAACGGGGAGACGAGCAGCGGGATAAACGCTTCCTTTGGCAACGACGCCGTTTACCTAACACCATTTAATCTACGAGATATGCAGATGCCGAATGTGGGGGTTGCCCAAAGCAACGTTTTGGGTGGGTCGATAGAGAGCGGGAGAAAAAATTGACAGAAAGAAACGAGGACCCCCCACAGCGGACGAACGGCCCAAATTCGCGCCCGTTCTAGTCAATTTTTTGGCTTCCTCTTCGGTCGGGTCAATCGCGTTATTACACATTACTTCTAAATGCGTTTTATGGCCGAGTTTTCTGGCAAATTTGTTAAAGGCGCGTTAGCGAGCGGCGCGATCAATGGTACGCGAAATGTACATATTGAATAAATATCTGCTCCGCTTCGAAATATGTCCCACAATACGTTTTGGCACCAAATCGCCCGTTCTCTAACATAGGAAAAGAGTATAAATTTCATATTTGTTGCGTCGTTACGTGGAGACCGGTAACGCACGGACGATTTCGTTCGGGAGTCGAATAACTCGGACCGGAAGCGAAGCGTTCGCAATTAAAACAGAATCGTTTTGGAACAAAACTGGCTCGTAAAAATAAAGGGGGAAAAGAGTAGCAGAGTAGTCGCGATGTTCAACCATCGATCGCCTTTTATTCCCTCTGCCTTTTTTGATTCTTTTTAATCAATGTGAAATGTTTTTGAGCTTCAATTGCTCAATCAAAAGACTAGTTTCCCAGAACTCGATTTAACAGAGCGTGCCGTTTTAATTTAAAATGAATCTGTACGAAACGCTTGAAATATGGCGAGTGCCTTTTGTCGTAAAAGCGCAAGAATATCTCCTTTTTTTTATGCATCTCTTCTGATTAAACTTAGCACAAATATGCCGAAACCCGGCCTATAATGTATCCCAGACGAAATTTCCGAAGTGATACGGAGAAGCGGGACTCATTACACCAACAATAAGTTATCTAAAAAGTTACATCAAATTAAAAATTGAATTATTTTACTTCCAGCCGGCTTAAATAATCTGGCTCGGTCCACATAGAAAGCTCCGGCAACGTGCCGGTGGGTGCCTATTTTAAAATTTCGGGCGATCCATCACTTCAATCACATCTCTAATATAATTACCCCTCCAAAAGAAGTTAATTCGATTAGGCTTATGCTCTAAAAGACCTTAACCTGATTATTCGCGAAAAAACTATAATCTGACAGCGTCGTCCGTTTTTTCACAGAAACGTGGAGAAAACTAGATGATTGGCTTCTGGCCAAATAGTAACGTCGGAGTCTCGACTCCTCGTCTAAATAAATGTATAATGTCAACCGATATCCAAACACCTTCCGATCTCGTCGACTTAACATAATTTTCTACCAAAATAAAAGTTGAAAAACGCCAAGAATCCGACCGCTAGCGTGTATCGCGGAGAGGTAGAGACTTATAGGTTAGAAGGTCTCGAGTTGACGCTGATGAAAGACGATATAATCGGACGAGCCGAAGAAACCGACTGCAATAATGAAATACTGTCGTTTACATCAGACGAAATAGCCGTTGTCTACCTCGCATACTGAACAGTCGCTTCTATTGTCTGGTCGCTAAATCCTCCCTTCACGATTACGACAAAGGTTACGGACTTGACGAACTGGTGTCAAAATTGCTGACGCTAATAGGACGACGAGAGGTCGTAACAAAACGAGCCGATATCTCTCGTAATCCATTTTAGAATTTAAAAATAAAAGAAGAATCAAATCTCAGTCCGGGCTATAAAATAAACAAATGCACTTTAGAGGGACGGATCGTAAAAAAAACAGAGAAAAAAAAATTGCAATTCCGATCTAACCCCGAAGGTGATTCCAGAAGAATAGAAGGGACGAAGCCGTTTCTCATTCAACAGATGAATTCATTAAAATAGAAAAATCCCATTTTGATTTAATTTGTTCATTAAAGTGAATGAATTATTAATATTGTCTAGTTTATCGTTTGATAAATGATATAGTATTATCAGATTCTATTAGGAAGAAAAACAGATTGCGCCGTTCCATCGACTTCTCTCGTCCACTGCGCCCGACAGATCAAACGCTGCGGGGACAATCATGTCGCCCGAAAGGTGCTGCGGACATCTGTTGCCGGCGACTAACACGACATTGGCACCTGGTACGTCGGACACGGGCAGACGCCGTGAAAACATTTAGCGGTCTTGTAAACCTTTAGTCCCCGCGTGTCACCGGAATTGCCATCTTCGTCGAGCACTCCGGGGTGTATCCGCCGTCCCGGATACCTCCTCTCGCAATTCAAACGTCGCTAATTACTAAATGAATGACGTGAAAGAAATTTCCAGTTAAAAGATTAACGTTGAAATTAAAATATTCTTCTCGATTTTCCAACTAAAATAAAATAAAATACAAGAAAAAAGGAATTGTTTATGTGTTGCTTTCTATAAAAAAAACAAAGGTTCTAACTTATGTACAGTATTACATCACATGACAAGAGTATTTCCTAAAGATTTCAAACTTACCTCCACAGATAGCATTTACAATCAAAAAGTATTTCACATATCCGATACTTTATGTTTCTATCAATAAAAGACCTATAAAAGCTTGAATGGAATTAATTCCTATCGACTTTATTGATATAACCTTGCAAACATTTAGTAAAATACGTAAATAAACGCTATAAAATTAATTTGTATGTCATAAATAATGATAAGCTTATAAGTTTATCGTTTAATTTATGTAAGTCTAATCTTTAACACAATTTAATAAAAAAGAGGGGAAAAAATCCCGATACTTGAAAGTAAAGTAGTATTAATTTGTGGATTAAATATTCGTGATTTCATCTCTTCACTCATGTATTTATTTTATTATGTTCAATACAAAAACAAAACAAAAAAAAAATGTTTCTTAAAAACTGGAAATCAATCTTTTAACATTTATTCGAATGTCCATATTTTTCCTAAAGTATTCTCGGGGATAACTTACTTGTAGACCTTTATCAACCTGTCATCTTGTTCTTTGTGAGACCATATTTCAATGCTACGTATATATAAAATATATCTTACAAAACATGCATTCCACATATTTTATAGTTTTAAATATCCGAATATTCACTCATTTGCTACTAATGAATATTATAATATATCATAAATGTGATTTTATATCATCATCAAATGATTTCATGTTGTATATAGGGTATATTTAATTAATACACAATATTTTCTTTTGAATTATTCTATTAAGTTAATACTTTTAGATTAAATAATTCGACCGTTTATTTATGCCTCGATATATTTAATATTGAGCCCATTTTTTATTTTTATAATTTTAAAAAATCAATTATTAAGTCTATACAAATATAAAATAGTAATTTTAATTAAAACACCCAATTTTTTTTTAAATAGCATTTTAAAATCGCATAAATATTTATCAATTTTACGTAACACTACACTTAGTATAACTTATTATTATTTGCGTTTTACTTATATATATTTTCTTTCAGAGATAAAATACAACCTTGTCTGAAAGTAGTTTCGAAATTTTGATATCCTCCATACTTTATATATAAGTAAAAGAATTGATGCGGAATTTTCCATTGGCTACAGAGCATCACTAGTAGATGGAAGGGGGAAAAAATCGGACAAAAGTCAGCGATACGGCAAACATTCTGTACAATATATTCGTACTAAACATCACAATACATCAAAATTCTGATAATTTTTGATGCAGAATTCGCATTGTATAAACTTACCTCCTCGCCAACGTGCAGATATGGAGAAGTGGTTCCGATTTAAGATGATTCTTTGATACGGCAATTTATCTAATAAATTCCTTAAGTTATAAACGAATATGTCGATATAAACAAAAGAAAAATCAAATTTACGGTTATTAAATTCATTGGCCTATTTCGAAAAAAATATCAAATTTCTATAATTTAGTCAACGATTGAATTTGTGACTCATATCGTTTGAAAGAATTTTTTATTTTATTTTATTTTTTCTCCTCGGTCGAAAATTCCATTAGTTTATCCATTACATGTAGAAGTTTGACTGATTTTTCGGGTGAAAAGCGGAAAAAATTATTATTTGTTTATTGATAATAATTACCGAAATTATTTTATAGGATTTTTGAAATACTGTTAAATGGAACGATTAGTTTTTATAACAAGGAAGATTTTTCTTTTTTCGAAAGCAGTCCATTAATAAAAGAAAAAAAAAACGAAATTCGGTATTTTTCCAATTATTATGTCTATGTTATGCTGCATTTGTTTTACTTTGCCTCTTATGTGTTACGTTTTACAAGTTTTTTGATTCGTAGTCAGCGATTTAATTTTATTTTCTCAAACAGAACTTTTTTCTTCTAACAATTAAAAATAAATTTACTTTTAAATTATTAATTAAATAACAAAGTTTCGTCTCCAAAAAACAATCTGTTTAGTGAAATTTCTTTTTTGAAAAATCTTTTCTTTCATAAGAAATATTTTTCTCTAATAAAATAAAATGCTTTATAGAATATTTAATCCTCAGAGCAAAACATTACAGAACATTTCTTCCGATACAGCACGTTCTACAGCATGTTTAACCCAAAGAAAAAATTGTTCGAAAACAAATGTTTTCCTTTGTTACAGAACATTTCACAAAATACTTATCTATCAAAACATAAATGTCATCCAATATTTTACATATAAAATTATATAAACTCCATAAAATATCCTAATATCCGAAAAATGATGATAATTATTTCAACATCTTTCGTATGAAAATTACAATTTTTGCAATTTTAAATGACATATATTTCATTAAATATTAACATATTATAACAATATTTTATTATAATAAACAGTATATAATTCTATTCAACAATTTATATAGACCTAATATTTAATTTTAATAAATAAGTGTTTATCGTTTGATAAATGATATAGTATTATCAGATTCTNTATTTAATAAAATATTACTTCGAAACAAATCATTTTCTTAATAATAAATTTATCTTTAATAAATGTCAAACATTTACCCAGAATATTTATTAAAATGTTAAGAAATATTTCATCGAATAATTCAAAAACATTATGGAATTATTTCACTAAAAATTATGTTTCACAAAATATTTTTTCTCTAAATAGATTCTTATATAAAATAATCCCCTTCAAAACACTGTTTTATAGATTATTTACCCCCCAAAACACAGGGATTTTTAAGGAATATTCACCTAAATAGAATGATTTATGGAATACTTATCTTTTAAAGGTGTTTTATAAAACATTTATTTCAAAGCAGTTTATTTTATAAAATGTTTATCTTTCCAAAAAAAAGCATCTTCAATAAAAATACATTAAAAATAAATCCTTTTAAACACCCAATAAATACTCAAAATATAAAATATTCATTGCACAATCGAACAATTAAAAATTATAATTTCTTTTTTTTTATGAATAAATTGCATTATGCAATATTTAACCCAAATATATTTTTATGGCGACAACAAAGAGCAGTTTATCTATAAAAATCAATATTTGTGTTGATAAAACAATGAATAACCCAGAAAACGGGTGAGAAAAATAAATCTTGCATCAGTCTTAATTATATAAAATTATATAAGCTGTGTAATTTATTACCGCTCACATTTAAGAAGGACTTATAAACATAGATTTGAATAAAGAAATTATCCTAATGGCGCCTTGCTGGGAGTCATTACTAGCTTGTTATAATATAGGTCTTGCACCTAAGTCTAATGACATGTAACGCTTTGCATATTATTAGGCTGGTGACGTTAATTTTGCTGACGAGGTTAGTAAATCCTGGTATCGTGTCAATTATATTAGGTCAAATGAGAATCTTATATGCTTAATTACAAAAGTAAGTTTACGTTAAATTTAATCATTACATCCGTACTTGTTCTTTAAAACACGCTCGACAGATCAAACGGGTGGAAAATATTTCGTCAACGATAATTAAGAGCCTTTCAGGCTACTAGAGATCGAGAAGAGAGAAGGCAATAATATAGATCCACGAAGAGTCAAAGAAAAGCTACGAGATATCGACGACTATCAACGTGCAGGCCCTATCTTGCTGGTGTAACGCTATGGTAAACATTGTTTCGTGAATATCTATATGTTAATCCTATTAAGTGTGGCCTATTTAATGTAAATTCTATTGCGGATGGTTAATAGGCTAATTTATGTTGGAGCTAACGGATCCTATATGGATAAATCCTCTACTAGAACTAAATTGATAAGTGTAATAAACTCGGATTTAAACAGGAATTTTTGATAATTTAAACAAAATTAACGCTGCTTAATTATTTATAAATCCATTGTGATTAGATTTTAAACAATTGAAGAGGTGTTCGTTAAGAAATTTTTATACCTTTTAACACTTTTTAAAAATATTTTTTACCCTAAATTCTTTAATTTAATGTTTTAAAGATAAAGTAGACTTTCAACGTAGATTGAATAAACAGGTCCGAATTGGAAAATAAAGATCTACATCATCCAAACATGTCACACTTTCCTCAACAAAAAAATTTCCCTAAATGCATTCTAATTTATTTCGTACAATCTGGAAAAGTTCTATAAATTAATTTGCATTTTATCCACTAAAAATAACTCGATTTCTACGTTTTAAAAGTAGTTCCTAGTATTTAAATAACGCATTATTTTTTCCTCTGGTGAATATTTCCTTTTTATGGTTATTTTATCAGTCGAGATGAGATACGCAATAAACATTTTTACCATTTCGACAATGGTATTTCCACTTATATAAACAGCTTCTTTCTTTTTTTTATACAGAAAAACATGCCTTAAAATATTTTATAACATAAAAACATAATAGTTAGTACATTAAAACTATTTTAGCATCACACTTTCCTGCGTTTTAATGAACTTTCAATAATGCATCCTTGCATGCGACTTTATTTTTAAAACATTTTATAGTGTAAATAGGTTTTTCTTGACATATATTTTTATTATAATGTTTTATAACGTCGGAAAATCTTGCAAGAACCTGGAAAGATACCGTATTCAATTGCCATACAATTTTTCTCTTTACCATTAGCGGTAAGCTTGGAGTAGCAATGACGTAGCGGAGCTTAATTAAGACGATTCCAGACAAGGGCGTTCGTGTAAAAATGCTATTCGATTATAATCAACGGCATTTATTAAAGAAGAGATGCCATAAATTTTAATCCGCAGAGAATAAAAGTGTCAGAAAATATCAGTCAAAAGTAAGAGAAGAGCATATAAAATGGCATCCGAAGACATCAGAAAATTCCAATGCAATCTATGGTCACATTGGATTCGCGTGTCATTGCGCAATAACTCCAACAGATCGATGTCTGAACGCTTAGCAATAAACTGTTATCGCTATAGTTATCTGGACGTTTCGCCGATATACTATAAGGTGCAATCGCATCAACAATGCGTTTTATGACAGAGAAAACTCGGTACGCCGTGTAATTGCGACGAAAATACTTATTCTTCTCTTAAAAGAAGACAATTTGACGGACAAAAGTTCGAGACTTTGATGACACGTTAACCTACGGTAACCGAGTCGCTAAATTACTGGCTTAGTCGGTGCGGTCGTGCCAGTGGATAGTGGCACACCGTAATTGACACATTGACACGCGGATTTAATTAACTAATTAGTGACGTGTTAATTGCTCTAATACACTAGATCGTCAGGTGATGGGCAATGCACAGGCCTCAGCCGATATTTTCTGGACAGGTGGAAAAGACAGGACACTTCAGCCAGGAGGAAGGTAGAGGTCAAGTGAATTTGCGAGAGCGAACACGAAACGGGAGGAATATCAGATTTATAAACGCTTAAATAGATCCGCCGCGAAATATTTTCCGATAGCAGAAATTCTGATAAACGTTTCGGGGCGACCTCGGGGTGAAGTCGGGGCTAATTCTGCAAAAGCATTACCGTTAATCGACTGGTTGCTGTGTCTTTTAAACGAAACGGACAGAAGTGATTGTATAAAAGGACGAAGGTGTATTTAAAAGGCAAAAGAAGTCAACGTCCAGCCAGATTAGCCTGGAGGTGATGTTATTACCACATCACACTTCCTGCTGGGTTTCCCACGTCCCTTGACAGTAATGTTCTGCGAAAAAAACCTGACCTACAGTCAACGTCGTCAGGTTAGCGTCCTTTCTGCCTGACATACTGGGTAAATATTTAACCTATAAATAACGATAAACCCAATAGCTTTTGCGCGCACGTCTAGTTCTGCTACCTCATTAGACAACCTGAATTGTCGTGAACACTCGCCGAATATATTCACGACTTTAAAAGCAAAGTGTGAGAACAAGAACTTCTAGGCGTTTCTTGCCATGACGTAAAAATTTAGATTCGATGAATACTGATTAGCCAACCGGCGAAAAACCGTTTTTGACTTGTCCAAACATAGCCCGAAGAAATCTCTCCACTAAAGGATAAGTAATAGTTTCTCCTTTGTTTATCTATTTATTTCTCATGCTCCACTTAGAGATTAACTTGCGTGGGACATTTTTCTTCTTCGTTAACGTACGATAAATAGCCAGGAAAAACAGAAAATATTCATTTCAATATATTTTAACACTCGACGATGTCTACCAAGAAGTAGATAAATTTGACAATGGGAGAGCCAAAGGCGTGATGGCTAGAGGAATGATTTACTAATTTAGTTCCGTTTAACCCGGTGGCATGACTCGGGTGTTTGCAAAGGCACAAATTACGTTTAATTAAACATTATCCACCTGACTATACGGATCAGGTTGAAGTAATGATTCATAAGCTCGATTATATTCATCAAAAATACCAAGCGTAGGGGTCAAAGACAATTTTATCGACTTATGGCGCTTCCGACGCTTTATTTTTATCGACTTCCCCGCGACTTAACTAATCAAATTTGAATGTATTGGTATGTTTTATTGTCGGCGCCGAAATTGCTGCTTTTCCGGGGAAAAATCGTCAATTAAATAGTTGTGGCGAATAAAAATAACTTTTTTTCTGTCTCATCGATTCGTTAGCTGCTGGTCATTATAAGTGCTCTATGTAAATGACGCCTATTGTCAATGGAGCTAAGCCGTCTCTATAGAAAGAAGTCGATTGTTCGGGAGGGAGATAACCGACAGACGTGATACATATTTATTGGTGAGACTAAAAAAAAGAAAAAACATTTATATTGGAAAGTGTCCCGGAACGAGATGTGCTCGGAATAGGCTATAGCGGTTGACTTAAAAGTGAAAGAAAAGGTAGCAGTCGCCTTCAATCCTGCGAGACGGTCCTTGTCTCATTTTCCGAAGTCGAGCAGTCGAGTCAATAAATCAAAATAAACCATGACAGGTACAAATTACATTTTTGGAGCTGACGACTTAATCGGACATTCCCACTCGTCGCAGTTCTTACTCAGGGCTTTCGTTTTGTCAAGAGTCTTCAGTCTCGGTTGTGACGTCGAGGTGAACAATGACTCGATCCTGTGACCCTTCACCTTCCACGGGAGCGGTGTACCCTACCCGGCGCGAGTACATTGGCCACGCAAGGTAAATTCCGAGATAATAAAAAAAAGAAAAAAGTAAGAAAGAGAGAAAAATATTCAAAGCATGCTTAGCTCCAGTACCAGATCATTAGGATCCAAATAAGATGGTTTCCAGATCGGACGAGATTACAGGTCGGAACGGACCGTGCCTTTTCCCTACTTTGTCTTATCTAACTAGTCAGGGACAGTAAGGAACGAGGTCATAGGTGAATAGTTAGCCCGCGAGATATCGTCACTCGGTCACGACGCTGTCGAACTAATGTAAACATTAACCTAGGTTCTATAAAATGTGGGCAGATCCCGTCACGCATTTTAGCTCTGCCGGACAAAAAATATATATGTGTAACGTTTATAAAATTGGTGGGATCGGACATAACATCGAATTCTCGCTTTACTTACAAATCTGGAGAATCGATTTCCTCCAGATTCGAAATAAAAAATAAAAAAATAAATAAAAATTCTTACTGCTGATGGTTATCTGCGGGAAATTAACCTTTGATCTTCTTGACTATCTACGCGTTCATATTTTTCACGATTAACATGTTCGTTCCCGGTTTTTTCGACAGTCACGGACTTACTAAGTCCACATCTCCACAATAGAATCGCGAAACGAACAATGACGACGAGAAAAACATTCGAAATTCCGTGTTATTTGGTACTATTAAGAGAAAGCACGTTTCCCTGCTGCCGTAGTAATAATTCACAATGTAATAATTCTGAATTTAAGGGAACGGGGGGAAGAATTAGCATTATGTTTCGAGATGAAGAGGCCAACTCGGTTTAACCCTTTAATGCAGGAAGAGAACATTGACATGGGCCACACGTGCAATAATAGCGAATGGAAGCCGAGCGAGAAGAACATTGTCAGCTCGACTGGGGGCACCCGCAGGTCTAGATTTTTGACATAACGAGGAAAAAGTTGGCTCCATCAGGTGTTTGCCTGACAGTGATGAGAGTACAAAGTGGCCTTCAAATTCCTAAAGAATCATCAAACTCAAACTCGATTACTCCAACATAAAATGCTTATTTTATAAGATTCGAGCTGAATTATCCATCGTTTGGGCGCAAATATTTAACACTATCTGAAAAACTCTTCACTTAACTTACCTGGCACTTCAATGAGTTTCTTGTACACAGCAAGGAAGGCTGCTTCTGCTGCTTTGCTTCGTTTCGATAAGTTGTCTACTTCAGCTTGGAAATTTTTGAGTATCGGCGCGACAATTTTTCTAACATCCTGCGGGAAAACAACAATAAAAAATATTGACAATCTGAACGGTGTTTTAACATCTCGACACACTCTGGATATTTAAAAAAAAGCAGAAAAAAGTTACAGATTCATGCAAAAAATTTTTCTGGCAATGAAATCAATTTAAGGAAACACAAAACCCGAGGATCAATAAACTTTAAAGAAAATTTAATCTAGAGGCCAAACATCCCCGGTTAATTCCATTGTTAGAGGAAATTCTAAAAGAGAAAAAAGAATCGAATCCGATTGGGTCTCACCTCTGGACGCGGACAATTAGAAGAACTGGTGTGGCGGCTCCGTAAAGTCGGTTCAATATGTGAGAGCAGAGGTCCGAAGTTCAAACCTGATCCGCCACATTAGCTTTACTAGCGACAAGCGATTCCAAGCGAACTTCCGCATTTAAAGCATTCATTTTACAGAGATGTTGCAATGGCAATTTACGATTGTTGCATTTTTCATTGACAAATAAAACCGATTCCCGGCACCGTTGTACTTAAATTACAAAAACGTTTGACACAGACTTAAGAAGGAGAAAATCAGAAGAGAAACAATTGATTGGTTATATATAACTTAAGAAAAAATAAAAATAAAATAAAAGCAAAATAAAAGCGACTATCGACACGTGTTCAATTCACTCGATTCGCGTATCTTTAGCATCTAGCACACAAAATACAGGTCTCTGTAGATGTCTTTAACAGATTTAGCCTGATTCCCAGACCGAGTTAATTAATCGAGATAACATAATGTCAATTTTGATCGTTTTTATCCTATTTTTATAAAGGGAAATTTCGCGCTCGTAGCCCGAGGACGTTTACTATTTTCTTAAAGGGTATTGACATTTTACAAACAAATGCGTTTTGTAATAAAGCGGATATCGAGTCCCAATTGTTATTAATTACAGACCTTGAGAACAAAAAATCTACTTATTACAAATCATTAACTATTAAAAATTAAAGATTTTAATGGTCTTAACAATAGATCAAAACACGTTTAATCCGAAGATTACAGACGTTTAATACAGATTTGAATCTGACGATAACTGATGCTGAAAGTTTTATATATGAGGAAATCGAGTAATCTTCGTAAGATTAAAATTGCATTATTTGAAAAAGAAAGTGAGATCAATGGAAAAAAGAATTAGAAATCTGATTAGCAGATTAACGATTCTTTATTTACAGAGTTAAACCAAATTCTTGCAAAGAATGAAAAGAGCAGCGAGCACACACACTCGCATTGATATTTATTACGCGGAAGATAATCGAAGAAGTGCTCTAACTAAATCTTACCCAGCTCAAGAAGAATTTCGAGAAAAAGTGAGAGAGAGAGAGAGACTCGGATTAAAAATTAAAATAATTTATTTAATTCAATAGTTTTCGTCTAAAATTGATTTCTTTATCGAAAAATTAATCAGGTATTCTTAAAATTTATATACTTAGAATAATCGATGCGAGATTTTTAATTAAAAACGACATAAATCGACGTGATGAAGATGCTAAAGCATAAGCCAACTTCAAGATGTCTACGCGGTCTCAAATAACATTTGTTTACAGTGGGGTTTATCATCATCATAAATTTAATATTTTTAATTTCGTACAAAACAAGAATTTTTTAAAAAAATACTCTTGAATACTTCTCTAATTAAACGGAACTTTTAACAGTTTCATTCAATTTTCGCAATTATTTTTAATAAAATATAAAATTCTCCCTTTCTCTCCTCTTCCAGCCGTAACAAGTAAGCACTATTGTCTTGACACTTTTCAAAAGCCATAATGGAAATGTTTTAAAACACAGTGTTAATAAAATTATAGTAAATATTTATCTCTTCGTTTATTTAAGAATATATCTAAACAAATTATACGAAGCAAAAGTTAAAAATGCTGCTTAATTATAAATATTTGTCTTGTTTTCGTGTAAACTTGTATACAAGTTCTGTAAATTGGCTCAATTTTTGATACAGGAAAAGAAAATTAATATTTGTATAAGGCTATGGAAATAATATAAATGTAATTATTAAAAGTTTAAGAAAATTTACAAGTCTTTTAAACGCCGTATTACATTGTCATTTAAAACTCCAGCCGACTTCTTGTCGAACTTCTGGATCCAATCAACATCCTTAAAGAATACGGCGATACAAAATTTTAAATTCTCTAAGCGAAAATCCAGATAGAAAAAAAATCTCCAACAAGCTACATTAAAAGTTAATTTTTAAACGTGCCTAAAAAGTTTTCACATTGAGAATTTACTTCCGAATCATTAAAAATTGACTAAAATTCATTTAATTACTGTACATAATTGCATTTTAATTTACAGTCAATATCCAAGGAGAAAAACTTGCTCTAAAATTCTTTCTTTAAAACCGCAAAAAAACTATAAGTTCTCCAGTTTTAAAACCGCTAAATTACGGTTTTAAATTGGAAGAATTATAGGATTTTTTCCCCTTTTTCTTCTTCTTCTTTTAATGAAACTAAGAACTGCCAATTATAATAAAATTCGAGTCGAGTTATACAGGAACTTGACATAAATTTAGAAAAAAAAGAAGAAAAAACTCTCGAAAAGTTACAGAAAGTGCAAGCAGCGATGTGTCACGAACACAAATCACATTCGCGACATAAATTCGTAGACGGATTCGCATCAGTCACGAGTCGCGAAAACATCACTCGCCTTAAGAGAAATATATATCATATTAGTGTCGTTTAGTATGCTAAAAATTTGGATATCCAAAAATATATATTTATTCTAAGGGCCTACTCTCTCTCGAACCTAAAATATTAATTGGAGCCTTGTACGAAGGGGGCAAAAATTAAATTTTGGCAGATCTCCAGATGATCTTACCTCTATCAATAGGACTGAAATAATCAAAACTGGAGGAGGGGTCCGTCACGTGATAACGTCCATGACGTCACCTCGGCAAGTAACGTTGCTAAGGCAACAAGAGGGAACGTTTCCTGACCCACATGAAGGATGGTAAATCATCAGTAAGTTTATAGCATGGTTATTTCCGTGCCGGCTCGGTTGGTCTTTCCCCCTCTCACTTCCTGTATTGGTTCAGATATCGAATCTGGAAAACGGTAAATGATGCTAACGACAGCAAACTAACCGGATTAACGATCGACGATCGAAAAAAGATAACAGAAACACGGTGCTAACCGGCGTGGTAGGAGAAAAAAAAAAAAAAAAAAAAAAAAAAAAAAAGTAGCTGCAAAATAAAACAGAGCTAACAGGGATCCTCCGATAAAATAGAAATTATACGAGACGATCATCAACATATTACAGTATTTTAACTGGTGACTCACTATATACACATGTATACAGTAATTGCAAAATCGTTAAACTTATCGATTCGATCATGTTTTAATTATAACTGATGAGAGAGGTACATAAGAAAACACAGGTTTGTCGAGAGTCGAATGACAGAAACGTTTCGAAAAAATCGTTTTTTAGGCAAAATATTTTGTAATATTTTGGAGAGAAATGTAAAAAATAAATAAATAAATAAATAAAAGTAGTGGTTTGGAAGCTTTTTCAATTAACTCGACGGGAGGAAAATGTTGCCAGGAACAAAGCGAATTTACGATATACCAAAGAGACAAATTGACTGGGATCCGGCAGAGAAAGGTAATAAATTGCAAAATAAACGATAGAACGACGCGGAACAAAAACAAATATTATAAATAGAGACTCTAATTAGAATTTCTGATATTATCGCCATCTTTTACGACGGGTATCGAACCTCTTTGCTGGAGAAAACAAAAGAAAACTCGCCCCGTGATCTCATCTAATATTTCCTGGTAGGTCTACGATACCGAACTCGCCAAGTTTATGGCGACCATCTAGCTGCAACTCTGTACGGCAGCGTACTCAATTGTATCTTATAATTACAGCTCCTTGATAGGCAATGAAATTTTATGATTGGTCATTACGTATTGACTCGACTACAAAGCGCCTTCTCTTCTTCCTGCCGTAAAACCGTCCGCACCACCACGGACCCTGTCCAGACATCATTAGGTGGCCGGGGACACAATAGGGCCCGGCTCGATCGATAACCTTTGCCCCCGCCGATCGTCTCCTCTCGGCAATTACAGTAGTGTCAGTGTTTGTGTGTAGATGCATGCACGAACCGACGGCGAAGCGAAACTAGTGGAATTCATGAATGTCAATTGTATGGCGTGGTGGGGACTTAATGGACACGACAGCCATGTAAATCAATAGGAAACTCCTGATAAATATTTAAACATCATACAGTGCCGCTACTTTCCTCGGGACGTCCGTACGAGATTTATGGATAATAGAGAAGGGAGACGAGGGGTACGGTAGAATACGGCCGTTGCAAAATAGCACACTTTGATCGTGTTGGACCTAATGGTCGGACGGACACCTGGACTGCTTAAGAGTTCTCTACCTTTAGTCTTCGGGCGACTCTGGTACATTTCAGACTCGTTTGGCATGTGTGTGCGCGCGCGCTACATTCCTATCTCCCCCCCTCTCGTTCGGGATTAAAATGCGAATTAAACAAGCTCTGAAAGAGCGTTTTGTCCGTTAACCATTAAACGAGAGACATACAAAAATCAAAGTGCTTCGCCTGAACAAAATCATTTGTTTTTTTTTTTTCCTGTTTCTTATTTTTGTCTGTTTATATAAAGTCGTAAAGCAGAACTAATTAGGCTCTACGTAAATCAATTTCGGACTTCTATCAAGTAAAAATCTGGTAGCAAAACCGCACCGATCTGTCATTATAACTTAGTCCTAGAACGTACCACGCGACTAATTCGATGCTTGGAAAGGAAGAGAAAAGCAAGGAGGTAGAAAAGCATCTATTGTAAAAGTAATTACGCCATAAAACACCAGACTTAAATGGATTGGTCGAGTTATTATTTAACATTTTATAAATACGGAATTGAAAAAGAAAAAGGAAAAAAAATCTTAGAAGCTTTGGCTTTTTAATCAGTAGAAAAGACGACAGTAATTCACCTAGACTTTATTATGCCAGGGTTCATAATTAAGGAAACAGTAAGATCAACTCAACAATCAGGACACAGGATGTGTCGAGAGACGGGACCAAAGACGAAAGAGGGAAAAAAAAGTAACAGCTTTGGCGCATACAACAACATCCTCGCTAATTCAGACTCGTCTTGCCCCTCTTCTTGTTCTTTCTTTTTTTTTCTATTCTAGTACTTGCTCAGCCGTCTCAACCCAACCTCGTCTCTAGTGGCGTCAATTTTCTTTCCAACAGCCTTACCATCGATGTGCAAGCAAGTAATGACAGATTACCCACACAGTGCTTGCCGTCTCTGGCAATTACCACTAATCTTCTCATCCTGTCCATCTCACACGTTTGGGGATGAGGGGGACGGAGGAGCAGTTTTAATAATGGACGTAATTTCGGATGATTGCACAGTCACTACCCCGACCGTCTTGTCTTCAGCCGTTTTCTCTATAATGAAGCTATACGACGTTTTCAACTTAATTGTTAAAATACCGATCAATAGAACAACGTGGGTTCGACCCGTACAAGACGAACGTAAGATGGCCGACGTCTAGAGTGAGTTAAGATTGCCAATTGATACCGGGATAATATTCTTAACTATCCATTACAATGTACAAGGATTTTTGCACTGATTAAGAAAAATCCGGTTAAGCGTTCTTTATATTTAAAAACAGATGAATATGCACAGATGCTGGAACTGAATTTAATTAGTTAACCCGTCCCCATCCGTCACAAAAAAAATGACTACAAAATTTAATGTAAAGGTACCCAGAAAGGGAAAGGCTATTGAAAATCATTCGTTCCGTTCGTTTGTGCATTGCATCGTTCTGTTCAAACGGTTAATAATTAATTAATTCTAATTTACGTATTAGCATGGATAATGTAATCTAATTTCCTATTATTTCACAAATCGGACGTTTACCTGTTTGAACGAGGCAGAAAATACAAGAAACGACAAAACCGCACGCAAAAATAACGGGATTAATAACTTACCAGTCCACCAAGTAGCAATTTTATTAACAATAAAGTCATTTTTGCCCATTTTTTATGCATGGACGACAAATCATTGTTTTTTTAGATGGTTGAACGGGCCCTAATTCTGCTGTGACACGAAACAATTACTAGAATTCCCATAATTGTTAAAACAAACCTGATAATCCGATACATATGAATGATAAACGCGATGCATGCTTGACTTATAAAGAACTTACCTGTCGTACTTAAGTGAACGAAGCGAGAGAAAGAAAAGTGAATTTGTTGGAATTTTTCTACAATTGATTATTCTAGAAATAAATTTATTTTTAATTATTTTTCCCCCTCTAAATACGGCATTTTCTTTTTTGAATCGAATTCCTTTAAAAATATTTTATTTTCGTTTTATTGTTGATTATCTTTGATTATCTTTCGCATCTGCGTGCGCTTTATAATCGATACACTAACGTTCCTTGTTTTTTACATCTTTTTTTTTGTTGAAAATTTGGACGAAATCGTCGCTTATAGTAAATTTTATTATGAGTCACGTGCCTGTGAATATTTTCGAAAATAAATCAAAAAGATTGTAGTAGTTTTTATTTTAAAGACTGTTGGGGATAACGCTTATTCGTTCCACATATTATGCTAATGTAAATATCATAAAACTGGAGGTCCGGAGGGGGTTACGATACTTTAGCTATGGCCCTGACCGTCAGTAGCGGAAACAAATGAAAAGCAGACGTTGTTGACAGAATCGATCTTTTTTTTAAGTAGTTATAGAAGACAATTAAAGACGCACGACCGATGCTTCAGGTAAGTTATTGACAAACCTCATACTGGGCAAAGAGTATATTAAAAGGAAGAGGAAGAGGTGGCGGCGGTCAGGTGAGGCACCACAGGAAGCTGGCTGGTATATCCGGTGTTACAAGCCGTATTTTGGTGAAATGCCTACCTTATCTCGTCAATCCTCCCTCTTTCATCTCCGACTATATTACAGCAACATCATTCTTCCTTCTCCTCCTAAACTGATCCATAAATGTAATGGACAATGACGGACCGGAGAAAGTCCCCTTTTGTACAGAAATATGGCCTCATCAATATAAACAGTGCAGGGGAAAATGTTATTAGGATGTGATAGGATCGCTGAATCTTAGGACCGAACCCACCACCAAGCTATAACCATAAATCCCCTTCCGAATGACTAAAGGGAAACTGCCTATCGACAGATCGTCGATTTCTTTACTTGGTAATGATAAGAAACTGTAAGCCCGATCACCAAGCGTCCCATCTGTGGATGGCATTTTGTCGCTTTTATGAGCTGTCGAAGTGAGAGTCGAAGAAAGGAAGAGAAGGGGAGGAGGGAAGAGGCAAAAAAAGCAAGCGTATTCTAAAGAATCGAGAAAAATGATGAACTGGATAGTGCCACATCCGAGTGCATTGGTAAATATTACAGTACATTGTCTCGGAGAATCTATATTGTGAACGAGTGTTTTAAAAAACCATCATATTTTATCTATTCCTGTTTCGAATCACGTGACCGAGTAAGCTTTCATTGTAACCTATCTTTCGACCCGTCCTGGGCGCCAGCGTTTTTAATTTCCAACAGTGAGAAAAATTAATAAAACTATCCAACAATGACGGAAGTTTCGTCGACAACAATAAAGGAATTTCCTGAACGACTTTTGTTTCAACGCGACTGGGTGTCCTTTTTTTTACCTTCTGACTTAATACCCTCCCCTCGACCAGTTCCGTATTTCCGGTGGCGAGAAAACAATAGACTCGACCCATCAACGATTACTGAGCATTCAGAAAAGTGTGAAAAATCTCTCTCCACCCCCAATCCCCTTTAAAGCGCTTGGTAATGGCGACACGTGATCTAAAAAGAATGGTCAATGTATATAGAGTAGGGGAAGAGGGGAAGAACGAATGCAAAACTTACGAATATTAACCACATCACAGACCACTGATTCCATTATCCTTCGGCAGAAGCGATTCCGTTATGATGGGGCACAGAAATGTGGTAATTGTTACACGTTGGTAATTAACTGTTTTTCTAGTAGAAGGCATTCGCCACCAAACACCAACTGGGGGTATGGATATAAACAAAAGATCAACTCCCCACAAGAGGAAGAGGCAATGAATAAGAGCGCGTCATCATTTTGCCACTCGATGCGTACGTAGCCAAAAACATTCCAGACCATTCCACATCCCCCTCCTATTATTTCCATGTCGTTGGTTCTCTATGATGTCGAAAACCCAGAAAAGAAACTGGAGACCGACTGTCCACTTTTCAAACTGATTGCTGTTTATTACACATGCATATAAAATTCTAAATGAAATGACCACAAGAGCAACGACACAGCAAAGTGGCAAGAAATTATTTCATATCACACTCACCTCTGGCGTGTTCCTCTTGAAGTCGCGGCTTAGGTCGACCAGACGTTTTCGCGAAGTGTCGCTCTCATCTTGTCTGTTGGCTAGTTCTGTGGCAGTGACGTCGAGTTCTTTCTGTCAATAAACGATAACAAAATTAACGTGACACAACTTGGAATCATTTTTTTTAAATCAAGAAATAAAATATACTAGTGTATGACGCGCGGAAAATAATTCATTTCATTAAAATTCAAACGGTAGGCGATAAATACACGAAGAAATCTGCGCCGTTTTATCGAATTTTTAGAATTATCGAAGTTAAACCCGACTATTTACTAAATCTGATCGATAAGAGACGTGTTATAAAGGAGCGACGCGAATAAAATCGTTGATCTTATGTTTACCTATCAAGAAAAAAATTTTTGACTGGTAATCCGCGCTAACAGTCATCGATTAATAGGGTAATCTCATTAACTAAAGTTTTACAGAATTTTTAAATGAATAGGCGAGTGGGCTAACGGTTGGTGCATTCGCTTACGTCAGGGTATAAAACATTTATGTAACTACGCATACGGGTTATTTATTCAGAGACAAACGGATCGTGGAGAGAAATCTGGTAGAAGGGAACGAGTGCCATTTGATCCCGACAAAAAAAAGGGAGGAAAAAACCTCCAAACAAACTATTGCACAAAGGAAGTGGGTGTCGGGAGATGGCACGCGCGAAGGACAAGACGGGTGGAAGACCAAGAAAAAGAAATGATGGCTCCAATCTATCAGTATTATGGGACAGGCGACGACTCCTCCCCGCGCGCAATCGAGAATTAAAGGGCACGAGTGTAAACTCCTCCTCTTCATCTAAGTTAAAAGTGGCGGTAAAGCAAACGGACGAGTAGTTCGGGTGGTCAGGACAGGATTTAAAAAAAAAAAAAAAAAATGGAGAGAGAGAGGGAGAGAGAGGGAGAGAAAGAGAGAGAGAGAGGGAACTAGTAATAATTAAGCTTAAAGGCGCTTTCCTCTTTCGGCACAGTCTGTCGCGAGTTGGTGGGAAAAGCCCGTTTTCCCGGCAGATGTCGATGATGGACAAAGTAATGGACGGACCCGGAGCAGAATTAGGAGCTTTTTAAAAGTCTTTCCCGTCCGTTTGCGTTGGCTGACTAACGGAACGCATCGTTTAGTATATCAAGGTAAAGTCAGTTCCGAACGAGTGGAGAATGCAGGAGAGCGCGTAGCTACCTCTGCTCAGACACGGTCACGTGCCGACACCATTCATTTCTTTAGCGTCCGGGGAGATGGGGAAAGCCGTCTCTTCCCTCCCATCCTCGTCCAGGTAATTACACCGACACCCCGGTTACTATCAATATTAAATGGGCGACGATACGGGGCAGGTTAGATGGGCGGAGAAAATGTCAGCCGACGTCTTTGTCACACAAACAGCCAGGCAGCGGCGGCGTCCGATTCCGGAACCGAAATTTCGATCGACCCAAACTATCGCATCCGACCAGGGAAATTAAATTACAAAGCGCTAAGTGAAATCTATGGCTGTTATTTTAGCCCCAGCGCCACTGACCGCCCGGAATGACAATCGAGTGGATCTCTCAATGCAGATCGTCTACCGGAACTAAATCTCCCATGTTACCAACTCTGTTGTTTAGAAAATGCCCGTTTCTTTCTATTAACCAAGGAAAGAAACAATTTGTTGTGGTCTGTTTCAGCAGACGGAACTCTTTGATCAGACGTTGAACCCGATGCAGGACTAGACTGCGAGAACACAAACCACCCGCAGTGAACTCCCCAGCAACGGTCAGATTCTTCGTATCGTCTAGAAACTAAATATCCGAGAAGGCATCGCACTTAATTAATGACGAGTTTTATAAATAATTATCGACGAGATGAAATAATGCCCGGGAACCAACACCCGCGAGTTTGCAGCAACTCTTCTCTACCCCGTGGCAACAAATATCTAAAGGGAAATCCCGCATTTGTATGCCAGTATTTATTTTCTTTTTTTCCTATCGTATATTTGCTAAATTATATCCTGTTTAACTCACGATTTTTAAAAAAATTGTTGTCTGCAAACCGGATTACGATTTTACCCATTCAATTAATGTCCTTTTATGTATTTACCGACGGTTCTCGGAACCTTCTGCAAAATACCAAAACAGTTGAGGACGTCGAAAACGTCCCGTTTTAGGAAGATGCGCTGGAGCATAAAACGAGCGATTTGATGAATCGGACGCTCAAATAATAGCATGGCCGATGTATTCGTCGATAAGGAATTTTGCCATTCGGAACTTTTGGGAAAACCAGTTTGCGGAATAAAGTATAAAAAAATGATAAAAAAAAAAGAAATGAGCATGCGGGAATCGTGTTCGATAATTGATTAATCGAATAAAAGTAGAAAATCCGAGCCATTCTAGTGTAAACTTATCCGGTTTCTCCGCTTTTTTCGTCTCTTTTCTCCGGGCGGATCATCACCGGTTTAAACTCGTCCGGCGATACTTAAATGAGCAAAAATGTAACAGCCAGCACAGTTGTCCATTATATGAAAACTAGCGAAAGGACGAAACAAATTTACATCCTCTTTCGCTCTCTCTCTCCATTCTCTCTCTCGGCACTTGTATACTAGTGGCTGAAAAATGGCGCCTGGCAGCTATTTGGTTGCGTTCCGATTCATTTACATACTGATTTGTCTGCACCAGATCTGGGGCCATTGGTTGAAGACGATACGCCATTTATCACTGTCAAACACCGTCTCTACATTGTTATTAATATCTGCATTTTGCATCGGAATCCAAGACCGCTGGGATGGTTTTCCCTTTTGATTCGATGATGCTGCCACTGGCCATTCCCCTGTCGGCCGTTACTAATTAGGGATGTAGTCTTCGTGCCAGCAAACGCCCAGTCGTTCGAAGAGCGAAAGAAAATAAGGGGGCAAAAATAGAGACAGACGGAGAATAGGAGGCCCCGAACATGACATAAAGCGCAGTAATGACAATTTATTCACATCCACATACACTGGCGATAAAATAACTCCCGAATCTTCTTTCGACCTGCCTCTATAACGAAAACACACAATCCATTTTTCTGCCAGTTCCTCTAAGATACAATACTATCCTATTGACATTCGGTAACGTTAACGCTCGCTTCCTATTTAAGGATCTGGCGGCTCGACTTCACCAACTTAACCTTATATTTAATAGTGTATATAACTAATTAATTGTAGCATTACTGAATAAATTAAGCGGGACAATTACTAGAACCGATCCATACGGAGCCATCTCATTTTTGTTCGGTACTCTATACCAGAAAATCAATAGGAATTATAGCGTTAATCATCAAGTGAAAGAACAAATAAATATAACTCGTGTTTTCTTCACCGACCAATCAATGCATTTCGTACTTTTTTCTCAATATTTAAATCTCGAGACAAACATAAACTGCAATAAGCATAAAAGTAAATATTAGGAAAAAATATAATTTGCGATTTTCGTGACGTATATAAGCTTTGAAATTTACGATATTTTTCAAAGAAATAATTATATTATTACTAAATAATTCTGATACTTTTACTCGATAAACAATACGAAAATTCATTGTTATTTATTAAAAACTTGTTTCTAGTAATGGAAAGTTTAAAGAATCTTGTAAAGGTAATTCCAGTCACAATTTATAATTAAAGTAAATTATAACTTTTGTAAAACTTAAATAATACAAAAATTGCCTAAACCCAAGAATTAATTGATATGCAAATACATTTTTTTAATAATTGAATCCACCTAAATTCTCTATCTCTTACATAGATTAGGGTGTTTATTTTTTTAACACGTACACAAAAATAAAAATAACTTAAATAGATAATATTCATTATAAACAGCTGATAAAGGTTGTAAATTACATTCCCTATTTTATTATTATTTTTTAACTAAATGTATACATAGATAGCAGTTGTTTTAAGTGCTAAAGATAAAAATCTGGTTAAAAGCATCTATTTATGTAATTGAACTCACCCTAAATTATCTCTATCTTTTCAAAAAGGTGTTTTCTTTTAATATTGTAGGTGATAGCATGAATTATAGGACCCACTCTGAATTAGAAGAATATGTGGGATATTCATTATAAAATATTAGATATACACCCTAATTATCTGGATATAGAGAGATATGATTTAATATTTAAAATGATAATCTACACACTTTTATAATTAAAATCACATTAAATTGGCTGAAAAACTTGAAGAATAGGGTAAAACGGTTTTTGCTTTTTTAATGAAGGAAAATAACCTGCACTGATTAGTAAATAGTTCTAGATATTTATATAGTTTAAAAGAGGGAATAATTGTTAAAAATTTATTTATTCTAAATATCCACATACAATAGTATATAAATTTAATAGTTATTTTTATAAGCGAAAGCTTGATATTTAATATAAAACTATTCAAATGTCACTATACAGAGCTTTACTTATTTATTTATTTACTGTTATAATGACGAAATAATTTTATTGTGTTAAGAATTAATGGTTATACGAATTTACAACTGGCTATTTATTATATTTAATACTCAATACGGAAGGTCGTATTAAACACGTATTTTTACAAGCGAAATAATCCCAATTATATTTTATCTTTGAAGTAATTAGAAATTGTTGTTGAAAGGAGAAAACACATAGAATCTTTATCATAAACAAACGATGCGTATTCTAAACTGTGTTCCCTTTCTATGTGTATGCAGAGATAGTAGAGGTACTTTTTTTAATGTCGGCGATAGAAACTCGATTATAAGCACACATTACATCATTCAAAACACCATAAAACAGATGTGGAAACTTTCCACAACCACCGCAGGGGAGAAATGCACTAACACAGGTAAGCATTTGATGAGAGTTCGATAATTATCGCAATAAAAATAACCTTTAAAACGTTATAAATTTAATTAATATCTACGAGTAAAAATTCATAAGAGAAGGAAAAATTTCAATTATAATAATTTAATTTAAACTGGAAAGATCGATTTTAAAGGGTGATTAGCGCTGGAAGAGCCCCGAAAAAGGTAAATAAACCGAACCGATTTAGATTTTAATGAATAAGAATGAACAAATTTCTTAAATAGGTCTAGGTCTAAATATATTAAGTAATGATTTAGGTGGATTCTAAATAGGCTATTGTACGCCTAATATCCTACTTAGAATATTTAGGTTATGAAATATTTATAATGTTGCCGTATTAAACCTTTCAACTTTATTATTAATCTTAAAAACTTTTCTGCTAGGAAAAAACAATAATAACACGATAATGGGACATATACTCGCACGATTATAATAAGTTACTTTTAAACGCTTCTTAGATTTTTAATCTGTTAAAAGTGTTTCTATAACAAAATAAGCTATAAATCCATCTTTTAAAAATATGAAAAATAACTTAATGTCTTCCATTAAAGAAATAATGACTTCTACTTTTATTATATCATAAATTAAAGAGATTTTAATGTCTTAAATAATAAAACAATCAAGATTATAATAATCTCAAAGAACTGTTTATAGATAATTTGCATTCTACAGAATTTTAACATTCACTCGTAATCATTTATAAAATTCTTTATAATTCGTAATCGAATTATTCCTTTGAATAATTCGATTACGAATTTGTTTAAGTTTCTAGAATAACAAAGTATTTAACGTACGAGAAAAGATTATTATTATTAAATTTATAACCTTGTTAGCATATTCGTGATTCGTACATATTCTTTGCATAGTCAATAACGATGGGAAATTTTTCGAATCATTTTTACAAAGGGATGTATACAAAACTGGAATATATATTCAGTTTATTAAAAAAAAAACGAAAAATTATACATTTCAGTCAATAAACATAACATTTTTTAAACAAATATGGAGATTTCGCTCATCCCATTAAAAATACTAAGCTTTATCATTTGATCATACACGTCAAGAAACTTTGTTTATTTTAGCGACTCGAATTTTTATGGATCTCCCATACAGTAATTCTCTTTAAGAGGACATCATAAATGATATATAAAGATTTTACCGCAAAGGAAAACTTAACCAATCGAGCGAAATCGAGTCGAAAAATCGGAAATTTTCAACCATCGAGTGAGAAGCGGAGAGAAAGGCCAAGACAATCGACGGTCGATCCATCACGACGATGACCTCCGACCTCTACTGCGTGAAGGAAAAGCTTACAGAACATCTACCGTCCTCCCTCGCACTGTGTAAACTCATCAGATTCAACCGGTTCAATTGACCATTACCGACTTGAAACGCCAAAGAATAATAATAGTAAGAAAAAAAAAGAAAAAAGATTTCTGGCTGCGTGCCGCAACCGCCCAAGGTCATCCTACCACATTTATTTCCTGGCCTGCCATATCCGGGGTCGTAGGTCACGGGCCGTCCGTCCATCGATAGCTGTCTCCACCCTAAACCAGTCTTAGTCTCAATCGTGATCGACCCTCCTGTCTTATTTTCCCGCTTATAATAGCAGACGGCGCTACCCCCCCGCTATTTCTCTGGAAGGGACGGAAAAGTGGTGGCTTTCGAGTTGCGCAAACACACGTGACCAGACAGGGGTGAATGTGGAGCGAGTTTCCCCTCTCGCTCGGCTCCGTGCAATCAATGGGTAAGTCAGAACTCAGTCTCTTAATAGAGAACAATTGTTTGTCGTGGAGAGCGAGCTTCCCCTCCTAAGACCTACTCACTGATTCTACTTACGAGTGGGAGACTAACCTCTATTCTTCACTATATCGGATAAAAATGTCAGTTTTTTTCCCCAATATTCTATCTTCCTCGTTAAGTTGGACAAGTTCCGTTACACTCCCAGAGAAAGATATAGCTCTGCCTTAAATGAAATATTGCGAAGTTTATGGATATCCAGCCAAATTCGTCATCAATCGTTTAACTCCAAATGGAACGATGGCAAAATGAGTTCGAACTGTACTTTAGTTGGAGAGGCGACACCAGTGCAGGTAGCCTATATATATATATATATATATTTGAATCGGTGGCTACCTGCATGACAGAGGAGGGGTAAATTACAGCAGATGACAGACCCATCAATCACGCTTTCTATGTTATGCTTTTCCTCTTCCACGTGCCGTCACAGTGAGTATAGCTAATTGTCACATTCTAATTTGTCTGATGGACACACAACTAAAGTAATCCAATTTCTATCTATAAAAGCCTAACTTTAATTGGTATCCGCTAATGAGTTGTCTTGGAAATGAAAGAATGTGGAAATTTAATGACGACAACGTCTCCTCGCCACACACATACAGGAAAAATCTAAAATTAAACACAAACCGCCTTTCTAATATTTAAACGTCGCACGATGCCCATATGATTTTTTCGGAGGCACGGTTACCACGTGCTGCCATCTACTGAGTAAAAAATAAGCGCACGCCTATACGTTTCTCCCATTAACCTACATATAGCGGGTGGCAATTTTCCGAGAATGCACTCGGCGTACGGACGAATCATCTTAATGACGCGACGATGAGAACGATATTCACGCCTTCGCCATCAGAAAACGAACTTTTAAACAAACGAAGTCGATGAGTTCGGCAATTAACTGCTTAGCGACTTGATATAATGGAGAAATTACGAATCTACACGACGACATTACATTACACCTGGGTCGTTTTAATGTCGTTCGGTGATGGGAAGTTGTAGTGGTTCGTGCACCACCCAACACCTGGATATCGTCATTAGAGATGTGATGTCAATTTTTCTGTCAAGTACCGATGTTAATTGGTTGGCGAATGGACTGTGTGGGCTTTCGAGAAAACTAACATCCGCCATTATAATTAAGGAAAAAGGGGTCGATCGGGTATCAATGTCACCAGCTTCGTCTAATGCAGTACCACTTATAACAGATGCTGTCTGCTTTGAAACTTTTGCCGTCACACACACTGGCGTTTTTCATTTCTAAATCTCCGATCGCTCCACGATTTTCCAAACGTGTTTAAAAAAAGCTGCAGGCGAAGTTGTTATGATAAGTTTTCTGATAAGCGCGAACGTGACGTTAGTTAAAATCTTAAAAATTTAATAGAAAGTGGCTATCCCGATATTGATTAAATAAGTTAGAGAAATGAATGTTTGGCTAATAAGCTCATCTAGCGAAGAGGTTCGGGCGAAAACTGCGAAAGTAAAACTGATAGCGCTGGGATGCGGTTTTACTTCTTTTTTTTTCTCGTTCTGTTTTCCTCTCCGCTTCCGACGCTGTATTAAATATGAAACAACGGGCTGCGATGCACCGGGCTCGGAGTAAGATAATCCCTTTAATAAACAGAAGACGTCTTTCGTCCGTAGCCCATCTCTCTGTTGGGATTCATTCATCATACGTACGTACCACCAGCAATGTATCATCGCAGATTGACTCTAACATCAGCGAGTGGAATCGTCCTTTCTACTATCTTCCGATGCGCTAGATGAGTGACCCCCTCCGTGTATTGCTGTCATGACCATCTGTAGTAAGATGAGATTGTGTATAGCTTCAAAAGGGTAAATCCTACAGAAGTCATTGCGTCAAGGACATCAAGGGACTTGTCTATAAGCGGGCCAAACTGGGGGAACCGTAACTACCGGCGCGTGCCATTAGATAGAAGTGTCCATTTATACACATTACTCCTTGATGTAATCAAAATTCTAGTCCATCTTTAACACGTTTTGTTCTACGGAGGCCCAAGAGATCTTCGTTCTCCGGGATGATACTTAATCTCAATACGCGATGCTAAATCGTCGGATTGTGTGGATGCAGTTTTAATATAACGTACAACGGGGCCTATGTTCATTTTTAACCTTTTCGATTTCTTTCACCACCGGTTGCAATCGAATCAAAGTTACAGAAAAACTTTACAACTTATTACCAAATAACGTATATCATTGCAATCTTCTTAACTGGCTTTATACAATATGGCAACGATTACAGGATCCACATAAAACGTACCACTTTACAACCGTACGCCGGTGTGGGAGGTTAATAAAAATGGATATAATTACGAACCGAATTGGAAAAGAAAAGGAATATTGGGGAAATTATCCAGGTTGAAATAGTGAACAGCAGATACTAGGGGACATTGTCGTTAGCCAGGTAGAGAAACCTGTGACAGGCAGTAAAACAGACAATAACAACGGAGCTAGCTGTAACTGACAGTTTGATCACTGCTATCTGGTTTGTGCACGTGACCGATGGATGAGAACTAAAAGTGCACGCACGAAATGACTGTACTTGTAAAGGCCAATAGGAAAACCGATTTGGAATGACGTAACTACGTGATAACCCAAGAGTTAAAACGTTATAGTGACGACCGTAAAGTAAAATATATAAGATGGATGATTCGTTTATTATATATTTAGATACGGCACTATGTTATATTGTTTAAGTATAACGTTATGTTACTTCCTAAAATAGCCAATTCCGCTAGAGTTGAGCAGGGCAAAAAACAGCGGGAATATAAGACCACACAAGCAATAAACAATTACATTTATTTGTTTTACAACAAAGTTCTAATAATTGTATATAAGTTTATAATTAGAAAAGAAAATCAAGACACCAGAAAGATTTAATCCGTTATTATTTATGACAGAATGTATTCAATCAGAAAATAAAAAACTCGTTAATAAAAAATTAACAAAAATTTAAATTATAAAGTTTCCTGAAGTATTTTTTTAAATATTGTTTTTAATCACTAGATACAAGGACATTGTAACAACAATAAATCCTACTCCTCATACCGCACAGACGTTCACATAAAATATAACAATAAAATGCATAAAAGTATGATTTATGAATCATTGACAAGCAATTTATCATGTATAAATAACTATATATTGTTTTAATAGCAGAGGAATCCGCCATTCAATTTCCAAACGAAAAGTCGAGGTTAGAACGATGGTTACATAAAATGCAGTAAAAATATTAAAAAAATCATTTTAATATTCAAAACATTCGCCAAATAGAATTTATTATCGTCTATTTTCGAAAGGAGTAAACACGAGTTTCGCAGAAGCATCTGCAAAATTCAGCACCCGGGCGGTTCCTTTCTTCTTCCCTAGCAGATACAGTTCGGTCACGTGACAGGAAGTGACACGCACCGAATTCGCGTTTAATTTTCGTCCCACGCGCGACGGATCAAGTCGCTCCAGATAAGTTTCTTCCGCTTTCTTCTCAGTTTTTAACTCTCGTCGCTGGCGAATTAGTTTTTAAATTGTGGCCATTATGCGGCGTTTACAATAACGCGTATCCTTATTAAGGCATTAACTTATCGAACCGACGAGCGCGCGCGTTTATGTGTGTGTGTATCGAAAGAAAACTCAGACAATCGACGATAGGGGTAATCATTTTTGAATAAAATTCGTAATTACAAACTTTAAATGTCGAAATATTATCCATTAGTAAGTTTATGAAAGGAGTAGGATATTGTATTTTCATAATAGGAGCTCGTCAAAAATACCTTTAATGATAAATGTAACTGGGAAACAATCGTGATGGTCGTTCAAGGACGTAAACACAACAAAAGCGAGAATCGCAATTCTCTTCACGATTTAACAAGAAGGGGAAAATCCCGATTTCGATTGAAGACAAACTGCTACTCAAATATGTATAAAGAGGAAAAAGCAAACCGATTTAGCGATACAAAACAATAAAGAAACGAAAGAAAAATATTGGAACGACAAAACAAACAAAAAGCTCACCGACACGTTGGATAATTCTTTACACCGCAAACGGGACGAAAAGAAGATTTAACATTCGACAGAGATACGACGAAACATCTGGAAGCAATGACAAAGCTGGCTGAAAAAAAAAGAAAAAAAACTAAAGAAAGGAAAATAAAGAGAAGCAACGAAATGGGAGGCGCTGGTCTGAGACTGTAGCCATTCAAAAGACAAAAAGCGGGCGAAGAAAATCCACTTTCGGTGATCAAGTTGGCAACGCCGTCCACGTCAGCCATAACTGCTTCATCGCCTTACAGCCGTTTCCTTTACTCACTAGTCGATACAAATTCGCTTATAGAAAATCAAACTGTGTGGAGAAACGTGCTTTTACTTCGCTCTGTGGCGTAAAGGGTTCGCCTCTCTTCTCTCCTCTCTCTGTCTCTTTCTTCCCCTCTGTAGACCGGGGGAGTAACCATGGTAACAGATGCACTTTCCAAATTAACCATCAATAAATCAATTGCCATTCACGGGACAAACGTGGGGTCGGTGGTGGTTTAATTGTATCCCAGGAATCCCTGGGGTGGATCTAAAATGACACCAGGGAACATCGCTTTCTTTACCTGAGACTTAACGCTAAGATTTAATACGAGACACACTAAAATCTCTCGCCATCATAATTTATCTCATTTTATAAGAGAATAAAGAAAAGAAAAAAATCCAAATCAGTAGTTACGCGCCACTTCGTAGTTTACAAGTTTCGGAGGATTTCTACGTTATATGCGAAAACGGAAAAACAATTTATAAACAGATTATTGCTAATAAAACATTCAATATTTTCTTTTAAAATGCCAGTTAAGCTCGGTAACGATGCGAACGGCCGATGTGCAGCATTTTTTCCATGGAATTTCGCAGTTCTTAAATAAGAGGCTTTAATTACAGATGCGCGTTTCGTAACAAGTGGAAAACTTCTTTTCTCCCCTCGATTCCATTCTTCAAATCTCACTAACTACTTACAACACTATGTTCTCTTTGGTGATTTATTTCACGTTTCGTCCACAGATGTTCGCTCGGTGCCTTAGTACGTGACTGCGAGAGTATAAAAGGCTTACCTTCGTCGCACGCGCTGAATTGTATACCCCCCGTTTCGCTTTGATAATTGAAGACAGACGCCGTAATAAAAAGTGATGTGGTTGCTTTGTAATGGGGCGGCAGGTAAACGATAGCGCTCCAAATGACATCCTTCCATAATGAACTATGGGATTTGGGCGAGAATTTTGTTCGACACCAATGCCGAGGAATTTCTTATGACACGAGCCTGAAAAATTTATATTGTGTGGAAATTCGAAATTGCTTTAAACTGCGAGAAGAATAAAATTTGACATAGCTAATTCTACGCATACGCTTAATTGAAAAATAAAAAACCACGAGAATGCAATTTAACAGCATTCATCTAAATAAACATAAATGATTCTAAACATTTCATAACTGTTTTGTAAGTATGAACCAAAGGTAAGTGTTAAAATATATAATTTCGCTGTTTTATTTTTTCATGTTTTTCTAATTTCAAATCCTAACTCAAACAAATTTAATGCATTATAGTTATTACAGATAAATTTCCAGTTCTATGCATTTGTTACATGAATATGCAAGAGCTGTAGAAGGCAAATTTACAAATAGGAAAATTTTTATATGCAGGCCATACAATAAGACCAAAATTGCCGTTTGACACAGATTCAAAGCTCCGTAATCCAAAAATTTATGAAAATTTATAACTTTATAATGAAATTCAGCGCAGCAACGTTTATGTGACACCATTCTCTTCTTTTTCTATCTTCTGAACCTGAAATTTTTTGCACATTTTGATTTAGAAGTTTATTTGTATATACTGTACTTAGACACATTCTTTATGTACTGTACATATAAATTTGTCTAATCTGATTTTGCATTGTGAATTAATGCTGATTATTCTCTAGATTTAAAAACAGCTGTTTGTTTTTATTATACGAATAAACCACACACCCATATATATATATATATATATATATATATATCCAACTCTCGTGTTCGAATACACACAACTAAATCCACTTTTAAATTAACACATTAGTCATCATTTATCTCGAATTTACCCTATGTATGATATACACGCTACAGGCACACATATATATGTAACCTTGCTTTTTTATGTAAGTTATATTTATATACACATCATGCGACAAATCCGAAAGAAATAATGATTAATGTTTGAGTTAGAAATAAAATGATAGATGTTTGATTTGTGTGTATATGTATATACTTATTTAGCTTTGTTTTTAAATACATATGAATATGAGAACTTAAGATTCTCGTAAATAGATGTTCGATGTTCTCAGTACTAAAAAAATATTTAACTGGCAAACAGCAAATACTTATAATATTACTTCATTCTATTCTGAATGTAATAATACTCGTATGAAGTTTGTTCTCTTTCTTGCTTTCTCTCTCTCTCTAAATATATATATATATATATATATATCTAGAACTATACGTATATACACTGTATAAACGTATAGCTTATAACAACATACAATAGTAATAATAATATTTTATGTATAAGCTATATAAAAACGTAAAATAAACCTATATAATATATACATATTCCCTACGTTTTATTTTACATCTTATAAGTTATATATATAAAGTGTATATAGATTAAACTTTAATACAAACAGATATAATCGAGCACACAAATGCAAAGTACAGTCAACATAAACTCAAGTGCAAAGTTAGATAGGATATAAACTTATTTATACATAAAGAATAAAGTCGAAAAATGCCAAGAAGAACAATCTATAAGTTCAATAGATTATTTCAAATAATCCGGCACGTTAAGATCCTACAGCATGTCTATCAACGTAACAAATCCGAGTTAAACCTCTTATCCATTCGAAGAGGATTCAAAATGGCAAACTACACAGTCTAATTTCACTCAAGAATAAAATTTGGGTTCGAATTTAATTTCGTTTTTATTCGAAATTCAATTATTTACGACATCAACCAAAAAATAAACATAGAAATATAAAATTTCCTTTCGAATAAACTGCCTAAGCTTAGCGCTACTATACTATTATTATTTTACCGTTGCGCTCCTCCCCTTTCTTTTATAGTATACTCGGATATATAAATAAATAATAAAAGGATAAATATTTGGGGTATTGAGTTGTTTGATGGAAAAACGTTATTCCAGACGATTTTAAACATTTTTTTTTTCCTTTTCTAATTTTCAATTATTAAATCGAATGCGTATTCTACACAACAGATGGTAGTTTATCAAATACGAGAAAGATATTGAACAACAACTCGCTTGAATTTGAAATATTATTATATTAATAAAATATTAGACAATAGTAATAAAATATTGACTAGAAAAGCCTTGGCTGTTTTATACTGGCAATTCTTGAGATTTAATTTTGTGCGTAACTGTCAAATAGCATTTTGACAGGTCAATGTTTTTAATACGGAGGACAGATTGACCCATATCATTTTGGATACATTAAAAGCTCGAACGATAGAATGACATCCGAATAATTTTAAGCATTTATTTTTCACGTTAAATTTCTATAGAATTACTTTATTTATAAGTTTAAAAAAAAATCTACTCTAACACGATGATATAAATCGATTTAAAACTATAAAATTTTAACTCCACAAAAGAAAAAACAAAACGCTTTTAAAACTTTTAAAACATTCTACATCATTTTAAAGGTAATTAATTTAATCTCATTACAAGTTTTTATATTTAAAATTAGAATTATAATGTACTTAGTGTTTTTCCTGGATGATGTGTTTATATCCAATTTATTTTTCCTATATTATATATTGTTAAAATTTAAATTACAATCGGCCATTCTGATTGATATTACTGTAAACTTTACATCAAAAAATTGTATTTGAGTGAATAATTATATATTTTATTTAAAAAAGAAACGCATCGATCTTGTTGTAGCTGTATTAATTTTCATTGCTTCTCTCTGGATAAAAACTTGAAGGAAATGAAAAATATAGCAAGAAATCCATAAATCAATTTACCGAGATTGATTTCTGAACTATTACCATGTTTCAATTTTATTTGTTCATTTATTACATTCTTTCATTTTATTGCTAATCGAAGTAAAATCGAACTTTATCGATGTTTTTCCTATCGATTTTTTACTGCATCAATATTAAGATTTGTCTACACCCATAAAGGTAGGGGTTAAAATACCAGAGAAGAAAATGATTCACTAAAAATTCATAGAGCAAACTACGGCCTTTCAGCATAGAATAATAGTCCATTAAGAGACCACAAAGCTTCCATTCCTATTGATTCAGGTAACGAAAAGATGCAACCCTACGAGTACAATTCTGTTTTCGATCAAGAATTTACAAACTGGAAAATCTAGTTAGTGTTTATGTAAGATGTCGCATTAAATCAACTTTTAACGTTTAACAAGTAAACATTCCTTTCTTTAATTCTGACTTTACAGCTTTTAAAAAAACCAGTTAAAAGTACTTAATATAGACCATTCAAACGAGCCTATCCTATCGGTATCGGTGGAATGTTTTCACCTCTTAATATTTATAAAAATATTCAAAGAATTCAAAATCATATCGGTTAATTAATTCATAATTCCGTTTGGAATTCTGTTGAGATAAATTAATTTTATATTTTTATATTTGTTGCAATCATTCAGTTATTTTTATTAACAGCTTTGTTTAATGCAACTGGGTCACATCATAAGCGAATTTTTCTCTAGAAAATTGATTGTGACTCTATTTATTTTTAATTCAGCTTAATATTTGTGAATTTAAATGTTATTTCAATTCAATTACATTATTCTAATTGAAGAATATGTTCTTTATTCTCTATGTCGCAATAATAGACCGTTAACATAATTTATCACAATTCGGTTTTAATCAAAGATAACGAAAAAAAAGCTCTTTGAAATATGACTTTTAAATTTTTATTTTATTTGAAGTATATCATTTTTCAATAGAGTTAAGCTTTTTTTATTCTTCTTCTTAATTTTTCTGATAATCGTAAACTCCATCGATTTTCTACCGATAATTTCCAACATTCAAATCGAGTAATTTGCGATTAAAAATCAAAATTCGATTTGACGTAAGTTCGTTTTACAACGCTCGAAAAGCAACTTATTTATCTACAGGTTAAAAACAAGCACAAAACAGTATCTTTTAAATAATATTCCATTTTTATAAATTATGTAGATTGGAAAGTAGGACAAGAAAATCTTTATCGAAACTTCAGGGAATTTTTATTGAATTTTAGAAAAACATGATGATTTTTATATATTTTTTTCCAAAAGGAATTATGATAGATGAACCGATTCACTCACTCATAATTCTTTATTTTTGTTTACAATATCTAATTTAATGCAAACATACACATATTTCATAAATAAATAATCAAGCATAGCTTTTAAAAACTTTTGACTGCCCCTGTAATCTTTATCATAAGCTTTTATATCCAACTTATGTAAAGAACATCCCTGAAAAACTAAATTAAAAGTAAAGAATAATAATAAAAAGCTAATATAAAAGTTTTCATTAAATAATTTAAAAACTTATATAAACAAAATAAAATATAATTGAAACATGTTGCAAATATGTAGAGTTTATTATGCTGTTAGTATTGTTTGTATGGTTTAGTCTTATTAAAAATATATCGATATTTTCAATTTTAATCAAAAAATTCTTTTCAATAAAAATATTTTTAAGCTTCATTTTATATTCAATACCGATACTGCTTTAAATACTCAACAACCTTTTTTTATCCGTCCATAAGAATTACATTAATTCGACAAAGATATTTTTGAAAACAATTTAAATATTTATATACCATGTATAAATTCATATTTTTAGACTAAATAAAACACCTTATATATATATATATATTTATATATGCTACGTTAACGTATTTAGCCAACTATTTTTCTGAATATAAATACATCGTACTACACGCAATAAAATTATATCCTATTTTTAAAATAAAAAATTGTCTCCAAATCGAATGTGAATCAAGAAAAAAATTCTCGTTTTAGACCTAATATAATAATTATTTTACAGCTCTATAATAAACAGACATGGTATATATATTGCTTTTCCAATGAAGAAAGTGATAGTGATAACTCTAGATATTAATGATTAGGATGAAGGCATATGACATTCCATATTGGTGTATAAGATAGAATTGATCCTGTATATTTATATGTATAGGATAATACATATATATATATAACTTATATATCAGTGGTATAACCAGAATTTACTTGAAGTAAGGATCCAAGTATTTTTTGTGTCTTCAAAAAAATATTTATATTTAGTAATAAAGTTCAGCACAGAGTTTCACTTTGGAATAAAATCGGTACATAAAAATATGAATGTAGTTATATATATATAATACTTATTAAAATAATGTTTGAATATCTAAGGATGGGATCGAATCCGAATGTTAGTATGCCAATGCTACTGATATGTATGTGTGTACATAAATACAGTATAAATATATACATTTATTTACTTTTGACATCATATTTAAATACAGTACTATTTTAAATCTCAAAATAAATTATTTTAGTGTTTTCAGTATTAATTTAAACGTTATTTTATCACTATTTTAGTTATTTAAGAATCAACTTTTTAAAATTCTTTAAGAATAAGTTTCATTTTAAATATATCTTCTAAGTAGATTTTTGAAGTAATCTAATGTAAAAATTACATAATTATATTATACTCTCATCTATATGTAATATAAAAGAAGGATTTTATAGAATGATTTTATATAATATATATATATTTATTTTATTGTGACGACAACCCACATATAACGTTCTTGATCTGTCGAAAAATTTGAACTTAGGTAATAACATTATAAGCTGCTTTTTGATAGTTATATTATTCGGTTGAATGCTTCATAAATTACAAGTTTAAAAATTCTGGTTAAAATTAATAAAATTCAATCTACATTGGGGGCTAAAAATAGTATATAAACTTAACAGGATAATGATTATATAAAAAGTTCATTATCTCATGGGTCAGAAAAGAAAACGAAGAGAAAATACTCCAGAAATCGCTTGGGAATCGTCGAAAGGTTCTATTTTACTCATTTCCGTTCGAAAAATAAAATAAGAGAAAAAAAAAAAACCATAACAAAAAATAAGAACCCATCTCGGTCGAACATCTGAACTTTCTTCATTTTTCCTTTTTCTGTTAGCATAAACACACTTCAACCATATTGGACATAAGGCGGTTCTGCGACGATCGTTTACGTCGGAACGTTGTTATAATACAGCGTTAATTACACATGCAAATCAACATTTTAGCTTAATTAGCATAATCTAGAGAAGGAGAGAAAAGATAAGGAAAAAAACACTTTAATGGGAGTATGTATTTGGAGATAAATTAGTGGAGCTGTGACGGGGAACAAGAGACAGTATCTGGAGACAGAATGAAGAGATTGCAAGACACGAATTCAATACAAGAAAAAAAGGGGAAGGCCGTTTATCCGGAAAATTGGACTAAGTTACAATTGACTTTGATTCCACTCGGAAAAATCCGCGATGGATTTAGCTAACGCATTTAACTACGACGCCGTTTAACCGGATACCTTATCCTGGCAATTGCTCTAGGGGCAGACAATTCCAAAAATAATTCCACAGACAACCAAAGAGAAAAGGTTTATTCTTCTTTTTCCCCCTCCTTTTCATTCGATTTTCTGAGGCAGGTGTTGACTCCAATAGACTCAACCATTACAATTCGACAAAAATCTCTTTTTCCCCTCTCCTTTACTAAGTCTGTAGATGTGAAATTTTTCCCGGTGGTTTGTCGACTTGTCTTTTCAAATATTTAAATCTGTCTAAGATTTCGCAGAGCTTCTCTTTCTCTTCAGTTATTTTCTTCACAAAAGAAGAACAGGGGAAAAAACAAGAAGAAAAAAATTATCAGTAACATTCCTGTTATTTTCGCTTGGATTATGTGGCTAAGTTTGCCGAAAACAACTGGATTTAAGAGGTTTCTTATTTCGAGCTGTGCCAACTACATTTCTTCTTTCTTTGTAAATGAGTCTCAGTTTACCGAAGTAGACCTCAATATCCAAAACTGCAACATTGAAAAATAAAAACAATAAATATATATATATAGATACTCTGCAACGTTTGGCTATTTGCCCGAATTATCAAGAGAGAGAAGAAAAAAACGTTCACTATAAAGTTTTTTTTTGAGGAAAGGAAAGAATAAATGAGAGATGATACTGTTTAAAAAATAAACTGGACTGGGATTTAACTATTCTTCAAGATACTCATCTAACTATAGAAACTTCAAATATAAAACGAATATTATAAATGTAATATAACTTAAATTAGGATGTAATTTTTTAAATCTAAAATTAATACGATAAAATCTTTATACTGTTTATATACGAGAAAAAAATTTAAAAACATTTTAAATTTAGAAAATTACTTATTAATCGCCCTTCCATGCATATGCTCGTTTCTAACCTCTTTCAGATCACTTAATATTACGTTTTTACAGTAAATGTTTATTCTCCTTTTCTATTAAAAAAAATAAAAAATAAATAAACTACAAGCGGCACTAATTACAAATTTTACACTTTTAATGCATAAATTAAAATTTTAATATAAATGAATAGTCATGCGATAATCTCATAGTCATCGGAATCTGCATAAAAATTCTAAACGAATTCAGTAAACTGCCAACGTTTTCTAAATGTTGTCCGATAATAATAGAAGCATTTTCGAGCATTACCGAAGCTAAATGGTTTCTAAAGCTTCTCGAATGTTGTCCACTCGACAAATTTAAAAATTTCAAGGGCCACACGGATCACATGACTGAAAGAATCGTTCCGTTTTAATGGTGATCCATTGGCATCAGCCCAAAGAATCTAAATAAATTTTTAAATCCTGAAGAATTTTTCTTCGCTTTTCGGGAAACAGCTTTAAAATAATAATGTATTCAAGAAAATAATAATAATAATAATAATAATAATAATAACAATAATAACACTATTCGAATACAGTGAGTTTATATCAAAGGAAAAAAAAGTTTATTTTTTATTTCCAGATCGAGTTTCAAAGTAATCATATTTGATTCGAGAATCGTATTTTAGATATAAGTTACTTCTAATCTCAATATTCAAAATTCAATGCCAATCTGTATACTTCAAAATTTACATAGTTAAGATTGATATTTGCATTCTAAAATCATCTAACTCACATCCATTGTTATGATTTTAAAGTTTTCAAAGTGTTCAATCGTATCTATATTCCTTATATAAATTTAAATGCGATGCCATACAAAATCAGAAATTTTCTTTACGGAAAAAAAACCACTATATGCAAATTAATAATATTGCGGTTTCAAATTTATTTATTTTACAGATTTATTTACATATTCGACATTTTACAAATTGTAAAAATAATAATTTTATAGATCAAAATGTAATTACTAATCTGTTAACAAATTTTAATTACATAATTAATCAGTGTTAAATTATAATCCGCATCTATATATGATAAAGTCGAGTCTATTTTATGCTTTAATACTACTACGTTTAACTTTCAATAACTCGAACATCTTTAACTTAACTTATTTTCTAAGAAAATCCCAAAGAGGGAATTTCTTTCTTCTATAAACTTTTTTATTTTCCCCCTTTTTTTTTCCTCTATTGCATTTCGAGTTAGCTAGAGAAAATTCTCATTTAAAATTTAATACAATGGATCGTGTAAGAAATCTGTATTTTTCAACAACAGAAATATTNACAATAATATAAATTTATATTTTGCCAAATAAGTTTATTTTTAATTTTTACTTATATTTTTATTTGTAATTATTCATTTAATACGTTAAAACTATTTTAATCCTTACATAAATATAGTATATTTTTAATTCAAAGACAATTACATCAAAGATAAATGGAATTTTTCCAAACTTCAAATCTTGCCATAGACTTTCAATATAGAATCTGCTTAACCTGATGCAGGCCATTGAATGTAGCAGAAAATATTTGTTTTAAATTAGTGAATGCTGGAATTGAGAGGAAAGTGTTAATTTTAGTATTTAGAACATAGTTTTGGCTTTAGAATTAACAAGTTTATTTTAATTAAATATTAATTAATAAAATATTTGTTCAGCTTTTATAGAAAACATAAAACAGGGCCCTAAAGTGAAAACAAACTTTTTACTGGTTTTCAGTCAATTAAGAGTATTCAATCATATAAATTAATATAATAAATGCTATTAATAGATACTGAAGAACCTATTTTAATATCTATATTAAATATATGTAATAAAAAATAATATAAAATTATTTATGATTATAATCTGCATTTAAAAATTCTATTTTTGAGAAACAAAATGAATAAATGAGAAATAATTGAATAAATCAAAAATCAATTTTTGATTTATTCAATTATTAAAACAGAACTTAAATAGAATCAAAGTTAAAATGCTTTGAAACCGAAATCAAAAACATTTCCATCTGATATTCATAAACCTTTGATATTGTTACAGTAATGAAAACATTTGGAAAAGAAAATATTACTTTAAAATCAATTACACAAGCATTACATATTCATAAATTAAAAAGTAGAATCTTTTATATAAGGTTTGAAATTTGAAATTAATGATATAAAAATTAACGAGGACCTATTATAAGTTAAATGATTAATCAAGGCTTTATAAATAAATTTCCTGTAGGATATACTTTTACTAGTATTTTTTTTTTTTAAATAGAAAAATAAAAGAGAGAACATTTTATATACTAAGATGAAACAAACATCATTGTATAAAATTACAACTAAGTTGATTTACGCATGCTTCCAAGAATTAGGTCTTGTGATATGCACAGTTTATGTAAAGAAATGTTTGATTATAAAGAATACAGTATGACACAAAGCATTATAAATTTATTCTATACACTTAGTGTGGGATGGTCACTTAATAATAAATATAACTTATTCAATAATAGGAAAGCTATGCATTATATAAATACTTTTTCTCTTACGATGTATTTGAGATCTTTTTTTATCACTCGCTGGTTATAAATAAGTGATAGATCTACTTAATAGCTCTATAACTTATCTAGTTTTAATTAATTCATTGTAGCATTTTAGTCGAAAATTCCTTACCTGGAAATAAAAGTTTCAACACCAAACTCAACAAATTCGAGTAATATTTGTTTACTTAAAAGGTAATTGCTCTTCTTTCTTAATTATAGAGGTTTTAATATGTACAAATATGATTTAAAAAACTTGAGTTCTATTAGTAGCGATCGACATTAACCAAGTCTAATTAAATAAAATGTATTCTCGACATGTTTTTTCCCCCTACAACCAATTAACTTTTAATTTGTTATCAATTAAACTTATTAAAACTTTATTAGAGATGCCTTTTCCTCTCTTGTATATTTTTAATACTTTAAATCTCATTTAATGTTTTTTTGTAATTAAGTTTTAAAAGAGAAATAAATGCTTCTATATTATCAAAATTAGCCTATAGAGTAGAACAACGATTCTATCACATTCGGTTAGCTAATTATAATAGAGTCGTTCTAGAATATAATTACCACTGAAGCTAAGCCGCTCGAATGATACTCTTTTTTTTTCTTTCTTTCTTTCTTTTTCTCCACTTTTTCTTCCGTACCCTACAGAAAATGTATGGATTTACCTCAGTAAACTTCTGTATTTAACTACGTAAAGCGCAAGCTACAGTATTAATTATAGTTTTTCTATCTTTCCTTCTTTTATAAGGTAGCTAATTTACATTTAAAAATTACAGGCGGATAGACTTGTTTAATTTCTATCAAACATTTAATATTACAAATTATTGTAAATACAATACTGTGATTTTATTTTTCATTGGAATTGTTTCAATTTTTCATGCGTAAAATACAAACAAATTTATTTAAATTTTTTTAAATGTTGTAATAAATTTTCTTTTTTTAAGTTTAATGGATTATTAATAACAATCGAATTAAATCGATTATTTCATGGTTTTCTTGTCATAAACTTCTTGATTGATTTCAATTTTATGCTAATAAATTTGATCAAATTTATGAAAATTCTAAAGTCGTATCGAGCTAAAGATATCAGATGTTACATACTAAATTCCTAAATATAGACACAATCTACATTTAGGGTTTTTTTTCTTTTAATAACTAACTGCTTCATCCAGACATGAAAATAGACTCAGATCTAACATATGCATCTTTTAATAGCTTTAAGCAATTAAAATAATTATAGTTAATTAAATAATTGTAAAAATATTTTATAACCTCTGAATTTTAAACAGGAAAATAATACAAAACATTATTTTGTGATTGGCAAAATTAATAAAATAGTATAAATATAATCTGTATCTTAACATTTAGAAAAAATGCTTTTAAAAATGTGTTTATATTCTATAGATAACGATGTATTTAGCCTTATTACAATGATTTTTTTTAAATTAAATCCTTCTCTAAATATTTTATCTGATGATTAAAAATAATAATAATAAAGTGCACTTTTTTTAATAAGAAGAAAATAGATATTTTCCTTCTTATGTTATGTTAACTTTATTCAGTGCTATCCATCATTAATAAGACTTTAAGAATTATACATTTATATTGTATCTCTAGTTTTAATATATGATTAGGAATATTTCCGAATCTTGTTAATGTTTGCAGATCCGGCATAAAATTTTTATCGCGTTCACCATCCGAATCTTGTGAATAATTTCCTACGGTGACTATTTATTCCTTTAAATATTTAGTATTTATTAAGCNGCTTTTCTTTTAATAAGTAAGCTTAACATTTTTGAATCAATTGTTGTAATTATATCTAATAAAAATTAGATGTAATTGCAGCAATCTACTAATTTTTTATATAAATAATAAGACAAACAACGTATCTTAAGACTATACAAACAGCTTAATTTAATTATAGAAGAGTTTTAAGTTAAAAGATAAAATCGATAAGATTCAATAAAAGATCAAATGTAAAAGTCACATTGTAAGCAATGTCGCAAAAACTAAAACTCAAGTAAAATGTAACGGAAACCAAGAAAAAATGTTTAATTTTGATAGAGAAAATATCAAATCAATTTAATAAATGCAAATTTTCATAAACATTCCAAAAAAAAAAAAGTATTTCTTATATTGATATATTCAAGAGCAAAATGACTAGTAAATTCTCATTTCATTTTAGGTCCCAACTTGGTAGAGGCTTGATAGTGCAAATGCATTCTACTGGTTAAATCAATCAACTTTTCGACACGTGAAACTGATAACACATATAAGCAAACCTAGTTTGTAATCCCCAAGTATCACCTCCAATTAGAGTTTATTATTAGACTAACCAAACGGTAATAAATTCATCATCACTATATAGAAAAGAATATCAGATCCATAATATTCTATCATCTTCGGCTCGTATCATAACAAAATTCTATCCTTAAATCCTTTTCAGAAAACACTTTTCTTCTTTGCTAAGTAATTCTGGTAATACAACAACTTTCTCGATAAAATAAAAAAAGTTTAGATGATCTCGGTAACTTTAGTTTTCAATTTTTCTCTTTTCGAAAATGTCTAGAAAATTTTTAAGATATTCTAAACATTTGAACTTATATACCAGAAGCCCCAAAGCCTAGACATAAAGATATTTTAAAAATTTAAATATTGGCTGGAGGCATTACAAAATTACAATTAAGTTGTTAAATTAAAATATTTCTGTCAGAAACATTATAAATTTTCAGCGAAAGATGTTCGCACTTTTCCAATAGGAATTTTATATGCTAACGGAACACTTGTGTCGATACGCACAAGTGCATGTGCCTCTTAAGTCGAAACCGAAATTTTATAAAAAATCGAATCTCTATGAAAATTTTATGAAAATCGAAGAGCGACGACTGTAAGATCTCTACAGCCTAAAATTGACTCCTGGAAAGGATTTTTTTTAACATTGTCAACTCTATTCACCGGAATATGTTATTTCTCGATGAACATAGTCAAATTCGGTACACCCATATTCAGGATTTAATGTAAAATGTATTATGTTATCTAATCGCTTTCTAATTTGATAAAACTACAAAAAAAAAAAAATTCGAATATTGTTGGCTTCACATAAAATTCGCTATTTATCAAACTTTTGTAGTTTACATCTTAATAAGTAAAAACAAAAAAAATAATAATAATAAAAAGCAGGAAAAAAAATTCTGAATTTCCAATTAGCTTCTCCAAAATGGCTGCCACCTCGAGTCTTTTTGATTAGCCAGAATTTTTCCTTTTTCAAATATCGCTTAAAAATGAAGCCAGTAACAAAAACTAAAGACCATTCTTTAACTCAGCTTATTTTTAAGCTCCCGACCGATATGAAACAAAAAGAAATAACCATTAAAGTGACATTAAAATTGTTCGAGAAAAAACTTTTCGGTTGCAGTTCTCTAATTTATGAACGGATCAGAATTTATTAACCTTCACTTAATACTTAAGAAATTAAGTTTTTAAACGAACAGATCCTAAAATTATTTCTTATTTAGTAATAATTAATTTCGATTAAATTTTCTGTTTATACTGTGTACGCCGAAACACCCCAGATATGGGACTTATGCATTTTATATGTGTAATATGGTTTAGATACGTAGTATATAGTCTAAGGCAGACTTCCATAGATTATTGATGGCATAAAGAAAGAGAGATCCGACCCTCACAATGGCAGGTTAGTTTAAGTGATTAGGTATAGGGCGTACTCAAGATGGAATTCGAAACGAAAATAGACTCGATCCAATTCAATACATTAAAAGAATTAGATATATTCTTATCTCCTAAATTGATTTTCATTTCAAATTGAAATCTAAACTAGCTTTTGTATGATAGATATTTTAATATATTCCTTTCGGGAGAAAACATTCCCTTTCCACCTATGAAATATCGCGTGCTTAATGCGATCAATTAGCATTTTCCCAACAAAATATTTTTGTTATAAAATAATCTATATAAAATCAATCTTTTAAACATGTTGACACCGTAAGAATAATGAATTTTTATAAAATTCCCGATGGTTCATTTATAGAAATTATAACACAATGGTTTATTATTTGTTAATGAGAATTTAGCATATTGTATGCATTATCCCGTTGCGATTTTTCGAAAAATAACTGTATTACATCATTCGAGTGTAGCAATCCGATAAAATATTAAAACTGTTTTAGATAGAAAAATATAATTATTACAATTTTATATAATATATAACTTAAATCTTATAACATGTATTTTTCAACTGAAATATAGTTATAGCTTCTATAGGTAAATATAAACTGCTTAGAACCTGCCACTGATACCATCCCGCTGCTATTTATTCTACTTGTAACGTTGCCCATCACTTCCTAGTGATATGGCCCACATTTGAATCTAGTTCTAGACTATTATCTAAACAACTGTAGTCAAAATGAAGCACGTTTGCCATTTATTCAACGCTTATCCTTTAAACATGACACATGATATATACTATTAATACATTTTCCATTCTTTTAAGATCTGTTATATTATATATAATAGTTTTCTATGTTGCACGGAAGATACTCTGCAACGTTTGGCTATTTGCCCGAATTATCAAGAGAGAGAAGAAAAAAACGTTCACTATAAAGTTTTTTTTTTTATTACGTTCTGTATAAGAATTTAAATTGTTTAAAACATTCAACCTTAATTTTTCTTTATATTAGACCTAGAAAACTATAAAATAGTGCCACATGTTTCTTACGAATAAAATTATTTTCTTCATATAATTATTATTTTAATTGATAAATGAGTTTTACGCTTTCATTTACCAATTAAAATATACTTGAATAAATATGCTTGTAAAGGATAATTTAATAATAAAAGTTATATCTTTATTGATTTATCCTTTATTGACATATACAAATATTTATGTGTATATGTATCTATTTAAATTTCCTTATTAAAAGGAAGGTATTTTAATTATTTTAATTTTAAGATAATTAATTTTAATTTTTAAGATGGTCCAATGACAAGGAAAAAGAGTTTAAAGTGTTGAATATTTTGGATAACGTTGGTGTATAATGTTTTTTTTTTTTTTTTTTCCTTTCTAAATTATTCAATTAAATTATAGTAAAATTCAGACAAGCATTAGATATTTATAAATTTTCAGAGTTCCATCTAAAAAGTGAATTTTCTTATAAATTTGTAGAATTTGCGAACATATATATCCACTGAATTAAACAACAGTTATATTGTAAACTTTACAAGACAATCTGAAATAAAAAATTGAATTTATTTTAACGCTAATATATAAAATACCAAACTATCTATACGATGGATCTATAAAATCGTGTTTTGGATATTTTCTAATCTTAAAATCGATAAGAGAAATAAATAAATAAAATTTGAAGATATAAAAAAAACTAAGTGTGAGTAGACATGAAACATTATTTTGAAGAAAGGAAATAAAATATATATATATATATATATATGTGTTGTTGCAGTTGTGCACTTTGATAATATATCGACCGTTATTTATAAAAGAATTTCTTCTAAAAGATGTTCGCAAAATGCTAGGATAATTATGATTTCTTTAATAAACAAAATGAGCATTCTTTCGGAACGTTAAGATACAAGAAAATGGCATCAAAATTAGAAGATTTAAGCAATAAACCAACGTTCCACGGCCACTGTTATAATTGTTGTCCTTTATTACCTCGAATATTTATTAATATTCTTTATTAAACTGTAAACACGGATCAAAAGAGATTGTGTTTCTTTGTATTAATAATTAAAGATTAAAATTAGCTAATAAAGTCTCGATAAGAAGAAAAGAAGAAAACAATGAGTCATACAAGTTTAATAAGATATATCAAACCTTCACTGTTTCTTTTTCAATTCTGAGATCTGTTTATTAAGAAAAAACTTTATATATATAGATGCATTCACATTCCAAACAAACATCTGTATATGAAAGATATTTTTCCATTTTAAATTTCAAAAACAAGCGAAAGAAATTTAAACTAGGCCCCACACCATCTATTAAATCTGCTTATGGAAGAAGGATTTTTTATTTTTTTAATTTTAAAGCCTTCAGAGATTCAACAAACTAGAAGAGCATTCTGAGTTTGCCTATATTTTAAGTTTTTTTCCTCTATATTTTTCCAAATATAATTACAAAATTCGAATGTTTATAAATAAAACTTCAAAACTATTGATTAAATATAAAACACTACCATGAAAGATTAATGATAGTATGACCTCGAAATTACCTTAAAAACAGCAATTCCGAGATCAATAAATTAATTTTCATCAATGCGGTTTTTTTGCCTATCCTCTTGCATTAAAAGATGTCAAACAAATTTGTCATTCGTCGATAGTGAAATTTATTTATTTTACCAATACCTAAAATTGGCATTAGCTAACAAAATTAATTGGAAAACAGCAAGATGGAGAATGGAGAGAGGAGAGTGAGAGAGAAAGAGAGAGATAGAGGAGGGAAAAAATCTTCAATAACAAGCAAAGTAGCTTCTGTAAAAATACTGAAAGGGGAAGTTTCGGCTTCATTATCTGTGTTGTTAGCAGAAAATTCTGTAAATCCTTGCCATTTCACAGAACATAACTGCTCTTCGACAATTCGTTTAATCGAATTATTCTCCAAAACCTTTTTTTAAATCTATTTTTTTTAAACTGCTCTTCAGCCAATTACCCAATACTCTCTCTATCACAATAATAATCATTCCTGTATTAGGCTATAGAACACGTTTACTCCAATATAGAACTGCGAAAGCAAAGATGCGATTACAAGGGAATATTACCAAACAGAACAGGTATCAATAACAATAAGGGATATAATAGCATGTCGTGATCTAAAGAAAACTTCCAATCCAAGAAACAAATTCCCAAATGGTGTATTTATCGACAGATTAAGCTTGTCTTCAACCACTCCTGTAATTGCGATACATCGGCAACAATGCCAAAACAAACAGGAGAACCAAACGAACGTTATTGGGGTCGCCACCGCAAACAGTATGGGAGTAACAATCATCGAACCGTGGCGAGGGGGCGAGAAGGAAGCACGGGGGTTGCCAACGCAAAGAAAGCACGCTCAAAGTTAATTGTTGAGAAAAACTGCTACTTTCTGGGACACCTGCTTAATACCATGATGTTTTGGGATAGAGTGGAAGGAAGGAGTCGTGTCCCGAATTTTTAATATATTCCGGCCGTCGAATATATAGTTTATTAAACCGGCAATATTTTCCTCACCCACTTTCGAATTTTGGTCGACGAAAAATATAAAACAAATTTTCTTCCTTCCCCCGACTAACGCTCCGCTTTCGCGGATTTCTTATTCAATTTCCAGATTAAGAAAGACGTCGAGTTTCTTGTAAGAGGCCGTGGTGATTTTTCTTTCATTATTTCTGCCATTCTGCAAACCGTATAAATCTAAGAGTGAGAAGACTGATAAACTTGGTAGGGGGTCTCGAGATTTCTTATTTAAGTCCCACGTTCACCTAGGTATATGGGAAAATGTCTGTTGAGGTGGATCGCTAAGCAGTGGAGCGTTTTCGAGATAACAGCTTTCTCCACCGCAGGAAATCACTGATACCTTCCTACCGACTAGTTTTCCTGATAGATCCTCTTGGCTTAATCCAACACGCTCACTTGACCGCGACCCACATCCACGCAAGTTTTGTTCGAGGAAAAACAATACACAAGATTATTTTTATTCGATAAAATGAATTGTCACGCTTTGCAGAACAAAACGCGAACGTGAAGTGATGCTTTTAAATGCAACAATTGAGATGGGAGATTTTCATTCGATGGAGCATCGAAGATCTTTAAATTCCCTTTTGCCTCTCTTATGGTTAAGAGGAGGCGACGAAAGGAGAAACAACTGTCTGCTGGCTGACGGAACATCTGTATATCGATCTGCTAGTTCCTGACAGGTTATTGGCGGCCCATCCAGCCTGCTACCCCCTATTGTAGTGACAGTGGCCCATTCAACAGGATCTAACGACTAAAAGGTAGCGACTGCGAACAGAACACAACACGATCAAAAGCTTCAGTTTTAATGCGATACGAATGTCGCTCGATATAAATGCACAAATTCTCGAACGTCAACAGGGAAAGAAAAAATCGATAACCAACGTTGTATTACAGACGATTGGTACTGTAGATGGTTATTCGTGACTTGAGGAAAGCGGACGTGAATAGAAACAAAATGTTCCGAAACGCGATCGATAACTTTCGTATAACAATTAAACAAGAGCTGTGAGTTTCGAGGCGGCCAGTCTGCTCTTCTCAAAAATATTCTTTAATGCTTTTTTCCTCATCTTCTCTCCAAACGTTTTTTTGACTATTCTTTTAATACCTACACGGTCTACGCATATATCACGTGTTTGGTGGCAATGAAATGTGTTAAAGTTAACGGTTTGCGTGATACTATACAGTTTAAACGAAATGACAAACAGTATCAAGACTCGAGTGATTCTGCTCTAAAAAAATAAACCAACATAGATATTAAACTAAATTTATCACTATATATTTTATAGCAAAAGCGACATATCACATGTTATCATTAACTGCGTTTAAAATTTTATTTTCCATAAATATTGGTAATAACAAAAAAGCCGTTAAACAAACATGCGAATATGTAGTGATTTTACTAAAATTTTAAACACGCATTATGCATTTACAGAGGAAAAACAGGGTTGATTACGGTATTAATTTATTACGGTAGCCTATAGATCGGCGGATAATTTATCACGCTATCTCATTATATTGCGAATTACATCGGTATATACCGATTTCATCGGCAGTTTACCGATTTCGAGGGGGTCACACGCTAAAATCAATACACAATGAGACAATATATGCCGACAAATGTATATTGTTATTGCATCAAGGCGAGAAACAGAAAGGGAGTCGGCTAACAAGATAGTGAGAAGGAATCACGGAAATGCTATCTACGAATCGATAAGGTTCTCTTCCAACAAGTGACTTGGCTTCGCAACAGGTGAAACTTTTCGATTCCCATTCACCTTCAGTCAGACATCTTCACAAGGCTGTCAGATTCGTCGCAATAGATGCACAACTGAAGCAAGTCAGTGATGTGTGTCACTCAGAATCACAAGACTCCCCCAAACGTCTTCATAGCCACGCTGTAAAATGGAAGCCGGATTTTTAAAACGTCGATACGATATGTTTTGCCAGCGTCTTATACCGGAACAGTTTAATTAAAAAATCTATAAACGAAATAAATTAATTTCGGCGATAAATTGGAAGAAATAAGCAATTCGAATAAACAACCTAAAATAAATTAATCTGAGGAATTTTTAAAACTTTCTCAAATCTGCATATTAAAAGATGATTTTGTCGTAAGAGCTACAAGAAATTAAAATGCCGTTCGGTTTCGATTAATTAACTTTAGTTTTCTCTTAAAGATAAAATTAAATTATTTCCGCTAACGTTTCGATAATAAAAATTTTCGAATTTTCAAAAATTGACACACATGGGAGGAGTGCGGATTTTAAAACGGAACCTCCGAAAAACTGATTAATTGAACGCCTCGCTTAGCTAAATTGAAAGTAAAAAATGTACAAAAATTTTTAATAATATCGTAATAATCAATATCAATTTACACAAAATCAATTTTCTCTCGTGCAAAGTATACGATACATTAGATAAGCTTAACTTTTTATTAATCCAAACGATTTTAATTTTCCCGAAAACACGTTAGCTTTGGATTATTCATTATCATCAAAAACCAAACGTTTTCTATTTTTAATTCTTAGTATTTTCTTTCTTTTTTTTTTCTTTTCTTTACTTGGAAAGTTCCCCTTTTCCAGATTTAATAACAGGACTTCGAAAACACTTATTGATGGACCAACGTACTTATTTTCACATTATGACCAAGTCCAAACAACTAGATTGCCCCTGGGCGCTCGGCTTTCTTTCTTACTCTTTTATCGACAATTGTTGAACTGTTCAATCAGCTCTAGACTATCACGCGCTCAATATTTTCTTTTGCTTCTTTTTATTTCCATCTTTTTTATAAAAAATAAAATAAAAAAAGAGGTTAAAATTTCGTAAACGACTAAACGCTTGATAAGCTACGTTATTAATTCTACTAACAGACAGCTTTCGAATCAATTAACTAAATATATGTATTTAGATAACATAAAAAGTAGTAGTTAAAGACGTCGTGTTATCAGTTAATAGTATGGTATCCGCTGCATATAGAAACATTCTTTTCAGTATTGTGAACGATGAAGCGGGAGAAATTGAAATGCGCATCGACATGCTAAAAGATAAATATTTATCTTCCTAATAGAATCATAAGAAAATTAACAAACTAACAAGGTCCTAAACGGGTATTTAAACGTTACATCGAATAGTGGTTGATTTTAGAGCGATAAACAGGTATATATATAACAATTTCTGCACCTTAAATATATCTTATATAGAAGGGGAAGATTTTATCAAAAAGAAAAAAAAAAAAGGAAGGCATCAGTATACAATAGCAGGGTAATTGGTTGGATGACAACTGGGAAAATCAAAGATAAAGAAAAAAATAAGCTATTCTATATTTCTGTTAAATTATGCAGAACTTATTTGCAATGGCATTCTAATAAAATCAAAAAAGTTAAAAACATTTCACGTCTTTTAAATTCTTTTTATATGGATTTCTTTGGCGGTTAATACACGAATTTTTTTCCCTCCTTTCTTATATTCTGTTACCATGCGAAAAGACTTATATTACTGATACTATTATTCGTTCATTTATGCATTAAAAAATAAAAAAATAAGGTTAAAATTTATTCAAATATATTCATTCTATAGTAAAACGTGTTTGACAGTTCACCATGTTAACTATAACAAGCAATGCTAGAAAGGGAGGTGTGCCAGTGGCACGCGTCTTAAAAACAATACAGCAATTATATTTTTTCTAATGAACTTGTTCTTCTTGCGTAATTTTTATGATGTAATTTTTCGGCGATAATTGATATCATCCGAGATAAAAGTTGCTTTCCTTGGTTTATAATTTGCAAACGAATACAAGATGAGGATAATTAAGATACTTCGATAATTAAATTAAAAAAAAATAATAATAATGTATAGGTATAATTCTTAATGGTATAAATAACAGAAACGTTTTGCATCCGCTGTAACTAGAAAATTTAATGGATGAAATATGCTTATTTTAAATAACCACGACAACGTTTCCGGAATAAATTGTCGTTCATAAGGGTATGTTTCATTGATTTCCTGCCGTAGATGGGACAAAGATTATGTGAAAATTGTTCTCTTATAACCCTGTTTATCTAAGATAATTTTCGACTTAATGAAATTGGCCGAATTCTATTAATTGTTGTTATTCAAAGATTAAATACGGGCAAAGATCTGCATTTCTGAATCTGCAAACTAAGAGAAACAAACTGAACCGCTTGCCTTTAAAATAAATTTTTATTTCCATTAACCGCTAGAAAACTAAAATAAAATTTATATTAGCATATTTAGTGTCAATAACGAAATTTAAATATTTAAAAGTAAAAAAAGAATTATATAATTAATAAATAATTACTTATTAAAATTAATATCCAAGCAGATAGGTTAATTTATTCTAATTTGAATTATAAAGGAAACAATTCTGCGACTTATTATGTACTTTATACAAATTTTGATTAAAATGCTTTATTTAATTATTAAATTACGAAGGAATGATCCTTTTAAATGATTTATCTTAGACAAATTAGAGAGATAAGAAAGATGGAGACTATTAGCTTCTTGCTTTAAACATTTCGCATTTGCGAACGTATCAGACTGCATATTTATAGAATTTTTATCAGACAGAAGCTGATAAATTTATAATTAGTGCCATTATATGTACAATGTATGCACATTCTAACGCTCGTTTCCACAAAGAAATAAATAAGTTAGCACGCATAAAATTTACCAATAGTTTACTACGTCTTGAACAATTAATCATTTCTAATAAATTGTTTCCTTTAAATATAAACAAGTAAACGTTTATTTTATTATTACTTTTCGTAAATCAGTATCTTTATTTCTAAAATAAAATTTTATTTTCGAATTAATTTTCCCCCTCCACTAGATACCGATTTAACTTTTATGCTTTTGTCTTTTTCAATTATATTTTTAAATTCATAACCTACTTAAAACTAGGTTACAGAAATATCCAAATTGCGTCAATTCATTTTGATTTTTTATTTTATTTTATTATTTTTTTTAACTTTAAAAATCGCATTTATATTCCAATAAAATCTTTCTCTATTAAAAAGTTAGAAAATTCATTTTTAAAAATAGTTCAAAAAGTAGTTCATAGAAACATCTAAAAGATAATTACAGAAAAAAGGGGAGGAAGAAAAACTATTTTAATAGACAACTGCAAACTTCCGCATGTCGAAATATACGTGTGACTAGATCCGTCGCTAACTCAGTTCTTAAATTTTGGAATTTAGTTCCTTATCCCCACATTTGACCCTAAGTAGGAGTCTTATCAAGTTATTTTACAGTAAACACCCATTAGTGAGAATTTTAACAAATCTAGACCTATTATTTGCTCATATCCTGTAATAAAGAGCATGTCCGTAAGGCTCTTATTCATGGAATATAAGCCTTACAGACTAATTATTATCAAATCTACAAAAAAGAATCTTACACTCAGCAGACAATTTATTGCATTGTGTCAAAATTGTACAAATTAGAGCTTTCTTTTAAACTGTTTAATATACAGTAGCTTACTCCTGTAAACAAATTTCAAGTACTACTAGCTATTTCGCAAATTATTTCCCTTTAAGTTTTTCATTATTTAATGAAATTTACTCAATGAAAAACTTCATTTCTACAAGTTTTTCATTGAGTAATATCCTTCCTTAACGATAATTCATAAAAGTTATTATAAATTCTATAGAGAAAACTTTATTCTTACTGTAAATCTTTTATACATGTTAAATAATCAATATTATCTTTCTATACAGGAACTTTTAACAGCTTCAGCAAACGAAAAGTTTAATAAATTACTATTATTATTTTAAATAAGTGCCTTAATGCAGTGTGCGTTGTAAATATCTTAAACGAAAGTCTGTCCAACTTATCACATATTGAGAGCTCCTTTAAGCAAAAAGTTTTAACAGTTTATATTATTGTGAACTCCAAAAAGCAGCAGATGTAACAGATTGTAGCATACGATAAAATAAGAATTCGCTGAGAGTTTTGATCAAAGACCATAAAGAATAGCAACGAAAAGTGACCGTGAAAGGAACTCAGACAAAGTAACAGGTTTCGATCGGAAAGGAGAAGTTATAGGATGGAGCACTGACAAGATTAGTTAAAGAGGTTCTCCAAGGAAAGATTAAATGCAATAGACCTTTAGGGCAATCATACCAGTTCGAGTTATTCTGCTAGGAATAAGAGTAACAGAACTAGGAACACGAGAATTATGAGTCATTTCCCGAGATTATTATAAACACTTCGTGACCAATTTTACATTCCCAGCTTCTAGACGATTTAAATAAATAAATAAAAACGTTTGAATAGTATTTAATTCACTTAATGGTTTGAAATATCCTATTTTCTATTATACAAGGTATATCGTAAAAATTATTTAACGAAATAGAACAGATGGCCTCAAATCTGCAACAAGTGTAACATATTAAGTTCAATTTGTAACGTTTGCAGTCAACTTTAAAACGGTTTATAAACAATAAATAAACGAAACAATTCAATAGAAAAATAAAATTTCGTTACTGTTCTTCCTGTAATTATTTTAAAACCATTCATCCAAATGCTAGAAAAAATCTAATTTAATCTTTAGCTAAGGATGCTTTGGCAAAATTTTGCTAATACATAACTAATGTAATTATAACACTTCGTAAATTCAAAACTGTATATAAATACAATAAAAAAACAGATCTATATTAAGTATTCATACGAATATAATAGTTCTTTCTGTTCTGGGTATCGATGTTACTCAAACATAATGAAAAATTATTGATTTCTTTCACAATCGCAGTCAGTAGTTGCTTTTTTATTTTTTTTTTACAGTGAGGAGTGAAATAATAAGTCTGCTCGCAATTCCAAATGAAAGTGTAATATTTTCGAAATGTTACAATAAAATAAATGGATATAATATCGCGAAACAAAACTCACTAATGCATAACTAAATTATGGAGTTGGTAGAGGCCGAAGGTTGTTTTTATAACTAATCTATAGAGCACGAAACTGTCATGTTATCGTTACCGAGCGCAATATGACCTATCAACCCCAGAGGTGGTTCCTGATGTCACAAAGAGATTCCTCAACGATCCTACTTTCCAAAAACAGACACAGGAATGAGGATGCTTTTTGATGTCACCGACGATTATGATAATGATACGATCGTCAGCAAGATATAAAAATATCACGATGTTTTCTACCGAACAAAAACGTCAGTAGGAAGATGAAGAATGTCACTTGGCTCTAGTAGCGATTGCACGTAAGTATCATTAGACAAAGGAAAAGAGTATAGGGCATCATTTCTTTTAATTAAAATACCACTTAACGGTTTCAAAATCAATGCAAAACAACTTAAAATATAACCGCTAAACGTTATCAACTTTAAAATTTCTAATGCGGTAATGCGAAAATTATGCAAATCTCACCTGATATAAGCTTCGTTAAAAACTGATTAGGCAAAATAAAGATTCGGGAAGAGTATTTTTTTTTATAACGGAATGCGAAGGAAGAAACGGGCTGACTGCCTTTCTGTATCGCACCCTTGGCACAGACTCGGGTACACCCGTACGTCAAATGGTTTGTTGAATGGCGTGATGTTTTGGGTCTCGGGTGTGTGCGTGGTACGTGTTGTGTGCAGTTGGAATGTCGTCAAGTCGTCGTTTGGGAGGCGAAAAGGAAGGCACGAGAAAAGAAAGAAAGCCATTTCGATATTCTGTTTGAATATTAAAACAGAATTCCTGGGCGTCAATCGAAATGCTGTATGCAGGTTATGGCGTGCGAAAAACGAGAAAAATTGCTGTCCCCACCCAGTTTGCGCTCCTGGACCTAACACTGCGCGAGAATGGCGAAGACCCTCCCATCCATAACGGACATTCCGACCTGCCGGTCTTGATCAAATCGGTAGTCTGCAGCTTAAGAAAAAAAAACATAAGCATTATCTCATCTTCCTTACAATAAATAAACTTAGGATACTATCGTGGAGGGGAGCATTTTTAAAATCTTAGAATTGATTACAATACTAAACACTATAGCTTGTTCCAGTAATCTTCGTGCGCTTCTTAAATTGTTCGTTCATCCCAAATAAGCTATTTTCTTCGGAGCTTTTTACCATTACCCAAGATCTTCATTGCTTAAAAGCAATTATCAAGTAGCTTTCAAAAAAAGACAGACTAATCTAAAACAGAAATTTAATATGTTTAAAAGAATTCTATATGATAAAAAGGAGAAATTTCATTGTTAAGTCTACTGGAAGTAAACAGCAAGCTATTAGCGTATAAACAAAAATATTTGTTGACTAAGCGACTACAATAAATATATTCATCAATGATAACTTGGATATTAATAATAGCTATTCGTGAAGATAATTATATTGATAAGTAAATTGTTTCATATATTTAAATTAAACTTATAAACGTCTTTTTTAAACCAACAAAATTTTCATTAAATTAAATAAGCAAATATTCTCAAGTTCATTGAAATTTACCTACTATTTGTTTACAATTTTTTTTTAAAACAAACTAATTTATAAGGAAAAATAAGAAAAAAACCTGTACTCCTATTTAATTTGTTTTTCCAGTCGAGGATAGTAACCAAGGAATGGATTTTGAAGGATGCTATTCTATCTGGAAAGAAAATAAAGCATTTTTGTATATTTACGATTGATTATTCCTATCACGTACGTAACAATATTTCCCTACGTACTGCAACTATCACAGGGCACGCCCTAAACATTACCGATAAAGCGAATACCTTAACCCGTTTGTATTCAATGCGCGACAGAGTCGCAATTAGCGAAAACGAAATGATTTTTCAGCTTCGACATTCTCTTCCAACCTATTTGTTATCGACCAGTCTAAACATAAACTAAAGAAATAAGAATGGCCAGAGAAAAAAAAATCCGTTAAAGCCGTTCCTTCTTCGATTTATATCTAGACTGGAATTCTTTTCTGAGTATTCCTCTCGTGTCGAAGTCATTGATATCACCTTATCCGATATTTACTATTTATATATCAATCCCTATATTTTTGTTGGCTAATAATCAAAGAATCTCTGTTCGGATTTTGTTAGATATTTATCAATTAGATCTATTGGATTTTTGCTGGCCGATTTTCAATGAAATCCATTCAAACGTAGGCATTTATCTCTTGCTGGAATTTTGCTATTTATTTCTATAATCGACATATTTGCTATATTACGTTATAAACATCTTGAATGCTACCCGATAATTAATAGAACATAATTCAAGTTAAACAGATATTTCCGGATCTTATCAGTTGTTCATTTTTGTTGGCCAATTTTTTAAAAGAAATTCTTTTTTTGAGTTATTTATCATTTCATAGATTTTTGCTAATTAATTATCAGCAAAATCTTATTAGATTTATGCTAGCTATTTAGCAATTATTGGATTTTTTCTACCCTATTTTTAACGAATCTCCCTTCAAATATCGATTTTCGCTGCTTGATTATCAATGAAACGCCTTTCCGATTTTTGCTGGTTATGTTTCAATTGCCGGTTTTTGCTGGCCGATTTTCAAAATAACCTCCTTCGTATATTTACTATTTTCTGGATTTTCCTACACGATTATCAATGGAACCCCCTTTACAATTCTGGTGGATTATTTATCAACTTCTGGACCTTCCACAAGACGATTATCAATGGAGTTCCTCCAGACCATTGCCGGATTATTTATCAATTTCTGGTTGATTATCAATGGAACCGTCTTTTTTGGATTTTTTTGCAGGCGAGTAGCCTATCGTGTTTGAAATTCGAAGAAATAATGTCACGAACGTCCACGCAGAAACAGCTTAAGCCTCCTTTTTCGACAGAAATAGGTCAGATGATGTCAGAAATTCGAACGATGGAACAAGCATCATTTTTCACCAAGAATTCGGCCAGATTTTTAATTCATTATTGCAACCACTATAAATCTCTAGCAGTATTTTAATGACCTCGGCAGAAGAAATCAATGAAATTTTATAGTGAACAAGCGATTTTAGCCATGACAATGTGCATTTTTTGGGTGAAAGCAAAATTTAGCGAGAGGCGACCTCCTTCTCTATCTAATCGACATCTTCGATAATTCGAGCGTATACTTTTTACCCATTATAATTTTATTTTATACATACATTTTTTTTTGCTTCCAAAAAGAACCGGAACCGGAAGAGAGAATGGTAGCTGGGCATGCGCCATTCCACCGCCAATTACTCGAAAGAGTAAAAGGCGTTGTGGGCGGTAATATTCTGCTACACGAGATGTTGATAACGAATTTTATTGTTCGGCCTTGTCGCAGTTTACACATGCCTTTCGGGTTGGAGGAAAAACCTCCAAAATGTTCGATACTCAAGGAAAAAATAATAATAAAAAATGACACGATCCTATTGATTCTGCTTATATATCGATATCACAGATAATAGTTAGTACTTATCGCTTATAATCGATTAAAAAATCGATGCTTTAGCAATATAAAAAAAATTCTGTGAAAATGTTTAAACTAGATTTTTCTAGGGATAACACGTTACTAAATTTCCACGTTAAGTAACGGAATGGACGTTATGACGAGGATACTTAACAAATTTCAGCATTAACAAACATCTTGTGTGTATCGAAAGCCGGTATGTTAAGAAGCTTAACGCAGTATAAATCTGATGTTTAATCGCTAATATCGCGTTTTTCGAATCGATTTTAAGCTGATTATTTTGATAATTTTACATAATTTCTCGCCGGTTAAGTTCGTATCATTGCATTCGATGCAGCATGGAAATGTTGTAATTTAATCAATGTTAAAGATGGTGAATGTAATCAATGTGGTTATGAAAGATCGTATCATCGGTTACTTAAAATATTAATTAATTTCGGAATGGATTGGCCGATACAAATATTAATCCATGTTGTATATAATATGAGAAATTACAAGCATCTTTTTTTGGATTTTTCTCAATAAATATTCATCTAGGAGTCGAAATCTGCCATCTGTTTTTTTTTTCTTTTTTCCATGTATAAAAATTAAAGTACCGTCGTAACGACTGCAAACTTGAAAAATAAAAAAATAAAGTAAAAAATCGGAAGCAGATACACGTTAGAAAAATTTGAATAGAATTAAATATTACTTAAGAAAAAGATATATATTCAATATCGTAAATACCGAATCGGTAAGAATAAAATGGAAATTCCGATTATCGCAATTGGATGCAGCATGGTCAGAATGTTGGCCCAAGTCCCAAATTCGATGCAGAAACGTAAGCAAGATTATAAAGTTCCCCTCCGACTTTCCCCTTTAAATCGCCTTCAGCAAAAAAGAAGGCAACAATCAGCCGACATAATTTTGTTTCTCTCATGAATGATTGAACAATCGATAATACACGTCTAGCAGATCAGAACGAGCTTCTTCAGATTTTCCAAATAGCCCCTAAGTAAATAATTTGGCAGCAAAAAACAACGGAGGCGAAATTATAATTTTTCCCCTTCTTCTGTTTTAATCTAACTGGATGAAATCACATCTTCTAAGTTTAACAATACGTTATTCTCTGTTAAATAAATTCAACAGAATTAATCATACTTATAGAAACTAACTCAAATAGAATAAGAACTACTAATATTTAGCCGTAGAAAGCAATGAATCATACTTAGGATCGATCAATTATAATCGATTTGAATTTTTCCCCCTGTGTCAGATTAGGATAGATGTGACGAATAAATCGGAACTGTGCAAATGGAATGACGTCGGTTCGGTCGCCGTCTCTAACTTGGGTCGGCGATTATCTATTCCTCCTACTAATATAAACCCCGAATGATTCTCCGCATCAAAGCTAAATTAGGACCCGTTACCGAATGAGCAGGTTAAGTACAACCTCTGACAAAGAATGACTGCCGACGACAGAGAATAAAAACGAGATTTAAAAAAAAAAGAACGAAGCGAGAAAAAATGAACATTAGACAAGGCTCGGATCTGCGGTCTTGGTGTTTGTATTAAAATCCTCACAGTCCATTACTCACGTGAAGTAGTGACGTCAGATGGGTAGTAGTACACGCGTGGCGCTGCCGCCGCCAACAATATGGCTTGGTGCCATCTCTACGGTAGGGATACATGCCAACAATATTCTAGTCCCCGAAGACACGTGTCTTCTCTAACAGAAATGCTTTCAATTGGACTGCACTGACATTACCGATGCCATTACTGGTGCGGTGGCAGAAAAACGCTTCCGCTCTTCTTTTCTTTCTTCTAGCGTTTTCTTTTTCCGTTCATTCTTCTCTTAACATAGCCCGTCATTAGAGAACAGAGGGGGTCTATTGATCGCAATCAACCGCTTCAAACCCATTTTCTCGGCAAGCCACACAACAAGACAGAGAAGAAGTCAGGGAAAAGATCAAGATGATGTCGATCAACCGATGTTTCCCGTTTGTTGTTGTTCTTACGTTTCCCCTGATGGTCGTACAGCATCGAGCCGACGATAACACCGCCCCTTTTCTCTCGACGGCAGAGGAAAAAAAAACTTGCTAGATTTAATATGGACTTCTTCGCACGTACAACCGTTGACAAATTGCGATGACAATATGCGCCCAATGAAGCGCTATTTATGGCTTACGTAGCCATTACAATTAACACAGCCACGATCCATCTCATCATCTACCAAAGAAAATGCAACCTACTGAGACTATGCGAGCTGACTACGTAATAGGTTGTGGATAAAGGTTTCGTTCGAAAATATGTAACATTCGATTAAAAAAAAGAAGTTAAAATTATCTATTAGCGCGGTTTTTCTCCACTGTTAACGCGTCCTCCGAGTGCATATTAGGTCGTCTGAACGTATACATTGTGTCATTAGTCTTATTAAAAATATTTTCGTTTGAAATTAATTTAGTCTATTTTTACAAAAATTATTTCTCGTTATATAAAAAAAAATTTTATAACCGTTTTTGTTAGGCAAACAAGTATTTTCAATTAAACTGAAAACTCGTATTAATAATCGATGGAATTAAAACTATTTTCTTTATAAATAGCTACCACTTCGCTATTCTTTTTTTTCAATTTCTTTTCTTTTTTTATATAAATAAAAGCTTGTAAAGCTTAAAAAGTAACAAGAGTTATATTTTTGTATCTATTGCATTAAAAAAACTTTTATTTTCTTTGCGCGGAGATCTTTTGTTTATCATTAATTAAAGTGAAAAAGAGGATTATTATTATATATATATATATATTTTTTTGTTTCTTTTTTTTTAATTTTTCTTTACTATAATCAATCGTTCAACTTCACTAGAGATCATTTTCCCAGATTTCATATTCGAAGAAATTCGACAGAAAATCTGAGTGTAATTTTTAATTGGGGCATGACATCTGTTGTGACATTCTAATTTAAAAAAATTAGAAAACTTTCTTTGGCCTACATTAAAACATATTAAAATTTTTAATGAAGTTTTATGTTAAACTTTTTAACAGATCTTCGATTGTTTTTCGAATTTAATGTTAAAAGAATTTAAACAATCTCCAATACACTATTAAATTTTTACGACACATCTTTTCGAGAATATCACTTAAGAATGAGTTTATTTTACATGGCTTGTAAAGTTCGACTTGTTAAAAAAAAATTAAATTTTTAACATAATCCATCTTAGTAATTCTATATTTGACAATTACAAAATAATCTGTTTAAGTTCCTTAAAATTCAAGATTCTTGCACCCTTAACTTGGCAACGTTCTTTAATGAGTATGCTAAAACGTTCTATTCTTTACTCCATACACTTCCGTGTCTGTTTATCATTATTAAATTTAAAAAAAAAAAAAAATTTGAAGGGAAATTTGTTTTACTGGAAGATCCCTAACTTATTGAAATCTTTCTTAATATAAATGATAATATTAAGGTAATAGAACAAAAATTACCGCAGAGTTTAATTCTTTTATAAAAGCGTCTCACTCTCTCTCTTTTTTAAACTGATATTTTCCAATGTAATAAACTAAATAGTATTTCTGCGCTTCTGATCACGTACGTAACCCCGGGTGCTTACATAATAAGTGCGGTTTTAATATATGCATACATATTGATTCTAAAGATTTCCAAATGGGACTATAACCAGCCAGAGGCAGATCTTTCATTTTCTCTTGGGATCGCCAACTTCAATATTTCCACTCAAGAATAGGTGAAGACGTAAATATGTTTCTAAAATACGACTTTTAATGATGATTAGATTGATTAAACTTTAATCGATTAATTGTTTTCGGGTGTTTTCTCGATTTTAGTACGATTTAAACTTTGACAGAATCCAGATTCCTTGTTCTGCATTTTTAGTAAGAAGAAAAGAAATACAGAGATAGATTTTAATTGAACCTGTTTTTATCACTTGGTCAACAGAAAGCAACAAGTTACCATTTTCTTCAACCAAGTTTGTTAACCAGACCCGAGGCGTTGGAGGAGTTGGGTCTAGGAACGATAAATATTTACCATCCCGCGTATTTTTCACATCTAACGTTTTTCCTGATTTTCTTTCTTTCATTGCCATAGGGTAAAGGGTTTAACGATAAAACTTAGCAACTTTCCACTCGATTCGAGTAAAAAGAATTCGAAAGTGAACTGCGACAAATTTTTCTATTCTGAAAGCCAACTAAATCCAAAATTATCAAGAAGAGACAATTACGCAAAGCTTCCGTTCTAAGAAAATTACAGGTGGCCATTTTTCTAATGTTAGTAGTTTTTTCCCCTCTAGTCGACTGGAAAACAAGTAAAACCAATAAAAACCACATGTACTACTTTAACAAAACAAATACACTAAATAAATAAAATATATATTAAAAAGCGAATTGCTTATACAAGTTTCATTTATAATTAAGAAATTCTTTTTTTAATCTTTGAGTTCAAAAAGCTCTTAGTACCATCAGTGTTTACATCAGAATTTAAACTACACAACAGACAACTGTTCATAAGTATTATAAATTTAAGTTATAAGAAACTTATTAAAGATTAAATCGCGAGGAAAACCATATATTTTCAGATAGACCGACATTCTATATTAATAAATGGATTGCATCTTTATATAATATTTATTTCTCTAATAAATAATAAAAATATAGTATATTAAATATAGTTATTTTTATATCAGGTAATTTTCGGGTGAAAATATTAGGGCTAAATTAAATTGAATGATTAACTTGGTTCGGATTTTATTGAACAGCATTTCGTTCTCGGAGTATTAGAAGTGAAGTGTCATCTCCAGGGGTCAACGTGAAAAGAGGATTCGAAGGCCATTTAATTCTCCAACAAATATACGTTTTTCTGCGATGATTTTTCATAAGGAATCTTTGCCAGCAATGAATTTCAAATTTGTAAAGTAGTATCAAATCAATAAATTTCCAAGCCATTATTTAATTAACGAGATAGGTTAATTACCCATAGTAATTAAAACGGAAATAATTTATATTCGAATTATACCGGGTCAGTTATATATAAAGCTCGGAATGACAACATTTTCAGTGGTAAAAAATTGATTCGTAGTAGGACGGGAAGACAAAAAACATTGACAAATTGGCATTGACACCTCACTATCCGATCTGAAATCGTTGACAACCCTCGATCAAAGAGTGGAAGCAAGAAACCTTTCCATCTAGATACGCTGCAGAAAGATTCCATTTTTTTCTTTCATCGAATTTCCTCACTGTTCACCCCATCTCTGTCACTGGGCGGTCCTATCAAAGGATATTCGACGAGTTCATTGCCGACTCTTTTGCCTTCTGGCCTGCCGATGGCAAAATTTAATATTTTGATCAATACACTGTGGAATACGAGGGGGGAGTGAGAGAGAGACGGAGCGAGTCATTTGAATACATTATAATGACTCGTCCCCTGTACATGACGTATTGATCAAGATTAGAACTATGCAAGAGTCCCGACGAATGATAAACCACACAATACAGCCATTGCTGTAATGACATTGTCTCCGTCATCTTACGGGAGGGAAATGGTAAGTTGACTTGTCGTGCCTTATTGTTAGCACATAAACACACAAAAGCATCCTCCCTATAACAAATATTTATGTCCGACGGCTGCCGAGACACCGGAGCATTCACACAACCCAAGTCCGGCGGTAATGCCCTTGTGCAAATACACCAAAATTACTAACATCGGAAAAATCAATACTTTTTAATATGCATACCATGCTCAAAGAAACACAAAGCTTCACAAATCAATACCTCTGCGCACAACCATGCCGGCATCTGCTGTACAACCCGTCCTCTATATTTCCGATTTGCATGGACGGGGGGAAGGGGTAGCGAAATGGAGTTAGGAAAGGAGAACCGACCGAAGACATTCGGATGCCGACACTTACGTCCTAAGCTGACAGTGGAAAAAAAAGCCACCCGGCTATTTACAACGCGGAGCGTGGGCACACCAGACATATAAATATACCGGCACGTACCGTTTTACAAAAAGTGTGGCGAAGAAAGAAGCTAGAGAAAGATACGTTTCGAAACGGGCGACGTTTCGAATTTGCGGCATAGTTGGTACTCTTTCCAAAACTGTCAAGTAGCTCGGAGTATCGGGCAAACGAATCCGAAACGGGATCATCTCTACGAAAACAGAAAGCTATTGACTGAAAACTGCCGAGCGTGTGAATGTTACAACGCAATCCCATTTCAAAATTGACCAACAGCGTCAATACCCGCCGGTAGATACAGTATATTCCCAGCACATTACCGAACGTCAACATTGACGGAAGAACTTTTCAAGTCATTAAACTCTGTTTAAAATTTCTGAATATTCATGCCGCTACCCATTAAAGGCGCTTACGCCCGTTCGAACACTTAATAAACTTAAACGTTATTTGTTTTCTGCTTCTGCTAAGAAAACTTTACCTGAACCGGAGCTCGGTAGTCCGCACCACAACCATACAAGCAGCCGCCGTCCACCGCAATGGGCACGGCTGCAGCGCGCAGCCAGCTAACGGGACCGACAGACTGCGCGAGTTTCAAACTCGGAAACATGCGAACCAGCAAAAAGTTGCTCCTGGTTATCCAACTAGGATCAACACCAGAACAGATATAAATCGAAGTGACGGCTGCCGTGTGAATTGGTACGCACCATCTCCACCAGCACCCGCTGTCACCAGCAATCAAATGGACAACAAAGACGCAGCTACCCTTACTCCGAATCAGGCATCGATCACCGCTGATAACCTATCGGTATCAATATAACATACCCGTTCTAATTTTAATTACCGACACTGCAACGACTTGTTACGATTCTCCGTCCAACCGGATGGACCTTGTAAGCCCATACGCTCGCCCACGCCGCTTCTAATCCTTACCTGAAGGCTGGGGAGGTCGAAGTTTTTCCAATGCTGTGCCAAAGACTGTACATTCGCAGCCATCTTTGCTCAAGACGAATGACAACTAATTGTCCACGTGACCAGACAGACCCCGATACTCTCCACGCAGCTTAATTCGCTTCTTTAGTTAAAAAGTATCTGTGTTTGACCAAAAAAGAACCATATTATCTATTCTTGTTCGACAAGCGTGTCTTATGATTTATTATCTTTCATTTTATAACGTGTTTTTATTATTGAAGTTGGAAATTTCATCCTGGGCCGCGAGTATTTTCATGTCAAAGATGGCGACCATGGTTGATTTGGATAACAGTCGAATTTTGCAAGAATTAAAGAAGAATGGTGATAAATATAAGAATATTAACGAGTCCATAAGCATTTTAGCCGTCAACGACTCCGATATATTCGTTTGGAATGCAGAAAGTCAATGTTTGCTGACTGAAAAGCTCAAAAATGGAGACGATGCTCCTTTAATGCAGGTTGGTTTCGTTTTCGTTTGAATGATTGAATTTTTTTCATGCTTAAATTGCTTTACATACAAAATATAAATCAGATTTTACTTAAGTCTTAATCTGCAAACGATAAATAAAATAAAAATCCATATAAATTATCAGAAGTCTTAACAGGTTAGCAGTTTGAAGTTTGGATTGATTTTAATATTCGAATTGTTTTTCAAATCAGTAAAAGATATTTCAATGCAATTTCGTAATGTTTATCGTATATTATGCTATTGCTTTACAGTACAGTAATATAATTTACATAAAATATCTTCAGTTTGCAAAGATCAAGATTTTTTTGTCGTAAATAAATCAGTTAATGGATAGTAGTTTCTGAATTGTCCACAAAGATTTATTTTTTGAAACAATTTATTTACGTTACTATGTCAAAATATAATTTTACTCATAGGTTTTAAGTAATTTGTTTACGCACATTTTTTAAAATAAAATACTGTATTACAAATTATAATAATTGCTGGGTATTGTTATCAATGAGGTATAGATTTTAGTAAAATGTTTTTTAACTTTATTTGTTTAAAAGTTGATGATATATTTGATTTATTTTCAGGAATGTTAAAAAAAAATTGAAATTTGAGACAATGTTTTTCAGTAAAATATCAAATTTTCTATGAAAATAAGAATAATGTGATAAAAAAAAATTTTTTCTACTGATTAGTAAAATTATTTATTAATACAGTAGAACCTCGATTATCCGGATTAATTGGGGATGAAGGTAGTCCAGAAAAAGAAAAATTTGGATAATCGAAACAAATACTTTGTCTTTTAATGATAATACAACACGTTTTCTTTTCGATGACATATTGGTAATATTAAAAGTAAATACTGTATTTAAATCGTGATCAAATTTTCAAGAAACAAATGTTCGTATTGAATTTGGACTACTACTAACCGACGCTAACAGACTACCTATTGTTTAAAAGGTCCTCTGGTGGCGCAAGAAGACGGATTTTATAAAATAAAAAGCAGTTGAAACTGCATTTTTATGAATAAAAATTTGACAAACTATTTATCATTTTATGACGAGTAAAATTTTTTCGTCACATTTGCGGCTTTTAAGTAATGCATAAACCTTCGAGGCGCGAGGCCCTTCGGACACAGGCGGTGGCCCATGTTGCCCATGCCTTACGCCGCCCTTGGTCATAGAAATGATGTAATTTGAAAATAAAATTATTTATAAATATGTATGTCAAGTTATATTTTTATTATGACGCAAAATATATTTAAGAGTTTACAGCCACTGTGCACAGTTTATCAAATTTAATTTCCAAATGCAATTTAAAAATAAAAACAAATACAATTAATATGTTTTTATTAGTTATTTTTCATCAGTGGATCAGCACTGACAGTGGTCTGCATTTTGATGGTTGATGATTACAATTACAGATCTAAATAAACACTAGATATAAAAACCAATATGCAGCAAGAAAATGCAAAACTATGTAAATTTTTATATAGTTTTGTAGTTTTTTGCTGGATGTTTATTTTGTGTGTAGTGTTTATTTACATATACCCAGTTTGAGTAGTTGAATTTACTGATCTAAAAAATTGTTAGAGTATTCATTTTATTTTAATTTATAATATAAATATATTAAGTGAATAAGTAATAATTAACATTTGAATTAAAACAAAATATGTTACTAGAAATATAAAATTAAATTTCTTTTAATTAAATATTTATATTTTTGTTTCAATTCCTGTTATTATTTATAATTACTTTTTAAAATAAATGATGCTAATAAATTGATATTATAAAAGAAAATTTAAGTATTAAAAAAGTTATACATTATAATCATAGATCTGTTGTGATTTTAATAATTCATATTATCTTGACATATTGCCAAAATTTATTTTAATATCAAATAAGTAAATGTCTTTAAATATATCTTTTTAATTGCTAATAATATATATAATAATAAGTTTACAAATTTTAATATTCATTTGTCTGAATTAATTAATATTACTCAGTATTACCATATAAAAATGAAAACTTTATGAATCACATAACAAAAGAATAAATAAAATAGGCTATATGAATTATAAGTAGTTTTGTGCCAGATCGTTAAAAATGTATATCTGCGGATACGGATACAGATACGGATCATTAGTGTCTAGATCCATGGATACGGATACAGATATCAACTTTCGTGCTCAGTCGGTGCCGGTGCTTGTGACCTTGGACCGATAGTTGACATTTTGCATTAGTAATGCGACGTGTTTTGACTTGCATTGCGCGTGTTTATAGTTTAGTGTGACACAGGATAGCATAGATTATGTTTGTATCTTTGGAGAGTGTTGAGTTAAATTAAAATAAAAACAATGTCGACAAAAACGTTTAGTAGTATAATATGGAAATATTTTACGATAGTAAATGAATTTTGCATGATAAAACTTTTGCAATATGAATGTTCCAAATATATGATTCTAAGAAATAAAAATTGATTTGAATTGAAGTTATTAGTATTTTATTGCTATCTATCTTTAAAATTTCCTATAAGTAATGAAATTCATTAATTAATTAAGATAAAAGATCTGTTAAAGATCTGTTAAAAAGTAACAAATACGGTTACAAATACGGATCTTTTTTTTCCCTCAGATATCCATGGATACAGATACGGATATCTGGCACATCACTAATTATAAGTTAACTATGTAAATCTTTATTTAATATTAATGAAAAAACTTAATAGAATAATTAAAAATAGAGTCAAAGATAATACCAATATTTTATTCCATAGAAAATTAACTGTATTATCTTTTGAAATTGCATAAAGTATATAAAATATAACAAATTAGCATGATGACAGAAGATAAAACATTACCAATTTGATTATTTTTAAATACTAAGATGAAATTATCAAATTCTTATCCTGTTCAACCCATTTAACGTTAAACAAAATATAATCAATACATTATTTCAAATTTAAAACTATATTAAACATGCACATATGAAATTCTTAAATTATAAACTTATAATAAATGATGTATTATGTTATGCTACATATTTTCAGTTTAAATCATTATTTTATCTTGATGATAAAGAATAAGTGGTCTTATTATTAACATAAAATTCATTTTGAATAATATTAATATGTAAAAGTTTTTTAGCAAAATTATGATATAATATTAATAATAGTTACTAATAACATTTTACTGAAAAATAAATAATAATTTAAATAACTTTTTAAATGTAAATTCAATGTTTACTATAAAAATCTGTTTAACAATAAAAATACATAATTTATCTGTCAGAAAATGAAAAAATAAAATTACAGTATTGTTTGAACAAAATGCCAAAAAATTTTTATTATAATTTTTGAAATAAAATAAAGAAAAATAAAATTTAATTAGTTAATACGTAAAATATTCAGATAACAAAATATATACAAAATACTAGTCTATCTAATAAAGTAATCTTTTAATTCCATGTTATTTGAATATTTAAGATTATTACTTTCTAATTAACTATATATAAATGGACTGAGAATGGCATAAAGTATGCTGAAAACATTAGCATTTAAGTATTTCAATAATTTATAGAATTGTATATATAGTTAATTAAATAATTATAATCTTAAATATTTACCTAACTCTAAACTTATACTTAACATAAGAATTAAGTCAATTCAACAATTAATAAATTTCAATATTTATATTCACTTCATTTGAATAATTTATTGTTTTAATATAATATTTTACATTAATAATGAACATTAATTCTGTTTTACACTTTAATAATAAAAATGATATGTATTATTTTGTATGAATTATTTAATTTCATAATTTAATTGAAAATTTTCAAAACAATCTCATCAATACATAATAAAATAAATATATNATCCCAAAAGCAGTGTTACTAAAGAATATTGGAGAATGAGAACGTGGACCGCCTTAACCGTCAAAGTAATTCTGCTTAGTGGCGAGTCTCCGAGACATAGTCTTGTCCCAAACACCGTTTTGCCGTTTCACTTGTTTTATTTATTATTTGACAACTACGTGTTTTATGTGAAGTAAAGCGCATGTAAAAAATCAATATCACCACACTTTTAAAGCATAGAAAATAAATTACGAAAAGGGTTTTTTGGCTTGTTTTAAATAACTATATTGTCTCATAAAATTATTGTTAGGATATGTTATTCTTTATACATAAACTGTATTTAATTTTTTTAGAGAAGAAAGTGTAACATTTTCTTCTTATGTTTGCTTTGTTTACTCAACACTAATCAGAACTGTCTGCAATTACTCAAAAAACTCTTATTTATATTTAAATTAAATATTTTCGCTTTTTTTAAATTTTCTAGAGGATTTTTATGTAAAAAGATAATGCTCTATACGAAGTAATTTCGAAAATATATTTTATATATATAGCTCATTGTCTAAAGAGTTCCTGTAAACACATTTTGCTTGGAATTTTTAACTTTTCTACCAAAAATTGTAACAAGGGTTTAAATAAATAAGCTCTGAAACAAATTTTCTATAAGCAGCATGAATGGTTTATAATCGAAACTATTAAAAATATTTCTAAAAAAATTTAAAGTGCAGTATTAATAATATTAGACTGTACTTTAAATTTTTTATGTCACAAAAACTGAACTAATATATTTGACTTAAATATCTTGACTTCAAATTAAAATATTTTAAAATTATAATGTTAAGATAAAACACTTCTAATGCCAGGAAAATGACTAACTTCAAAAAGCTTATAGGAGTGTTTTACAAAAGTCACTATAAATAAATTATATTTTATTTGCTGAATTTCAAGTAAACATGAAATAACTTTACGTGTGAATATAAAAACAAAGAAAAAGATTATCAATTCTTTTAATTTAAAAAAAGTAATTATTTTTATTTATTTATTTTCTTTTAAAATATCGAATGTTTTTCTAATGTATTATTTATGTTTATTTTTAATAACGTAAAATCTACTGTTGTCTGTTATCTACAAAAGTAATATGACTTTATAATTCTAACCACTTATTTGAATCAACATACAAAATATTGTTATCTGTATGTTGATTCGAATTTACTTGACTTATTGTGAAACTGTGTATTCTTTTCCTTATTGTTTACTTCATGACTGGCTGTATAGGCATATTTAAAATATACAAATCACTGAAGATGTTGCATATTTACTTTTTATGATAGAAATTAAAAATTGTCATAAAATTTGAAATTCTCCCCACGGAGGAGCGAGTTGAAGATTACTTAGAAGAACTCGACTACTGTAGTATTTTAGATGCCATTTTTTTGAGTTTCTTCGAGGATTCGACCATAGTATTAGATCCATCTAAAAATTCTTTAATTAATCTCATTAGAGACAAAACGTAATTTTTGCACCAAATGAAAACGGGTAAGATCGGCTATATAACAATAACGGTCATCTTACGTAAGAGTTTATCTCACAGAACCAATCTAACACGTTTTAAAATTTTTCTATTCTTCTACTGTGCACAGTTTATAGAATTAAATGTGATAAATTAGTATGAAAAACTCTTACGTAAAATTACCTTAGTCAATATATATTAAATACTTTAATATAATATAATATAATAGAAAGGTTAGAAGTACGAAATAATCTAATTAATCTTTACTGTTGTTATTTTTTGCCAGAGCAACGCTGAACTTATCTGCTCATATTTTTATATTTAAACAATTATATACATAATTATAAATTACTAATGAATATATAGAATATGCCTACAGCTAAAAATACTAAAAGACTTTTCGAAATTTTTTACACAGGCGAGAGACTAGGTTCGTAACAGGTTATAAAATGACAAGCAAGCATTGTTGAAATTACAAGTCTTATAAAAGCCCTGCTGTACTTCTCTCACCTAAATATGCCACTTACATATAGGCGATACTCAGAATAATAGCAGGATGGAAAACGTCTCTGTAATTAACAAGTTCAGTATATTGTTAGAATCACTTGTTTTTTATTTTTCGTTCAACGTTTGAAATATCAAACTGAAGAGGCCACGTGGGGACAGTAAATCACCTTTATTGTAAAAGCTCTAATTTACTTATAACATGAAATAAAACACAATAATTAGCTATACACACATTTAATGATACATGAAATATACTTTTTATTAGGAAACGAAATACAATACTTGTGTGGCTAGGATTATTGTTTAGTATGATAGTAGAATAAACAAATAATAAATCTGCTACATTTTTTAAATTTTAGTTATTAAAAGTTACTTGTAAAGTATTGTTTAAATAAAAATTACAGTTAATCTACAAACATCCTTCACTAAAAACTTCTAATTTCTTAAGTTAATAGTCAATTTTGTAAACATTTATGTATACAGTATATATATTCCGCATGAACATACAATGCATAACTTTAATTCTTATACACTTAATAAGATTATTTATCATCAATACTTGTTATATATATTTTAATACTTTAAAATGTCCTTTTGATGCTGGAGTCAATAAAGCCAGAATTTCTACTAATAATCATATTTATTTAATTCCTACTTAATGTTATTAGTCCATTATCATCAGTATAGACAAATCACAATGAGCAGATTTTAATGTGTAAAGAATTGAGGGGCTTAGTGGAAAAAACAGCATATCCCATATTAGGAAATTTTTGAGAAAAAAGAAGGGGGTCTGTAAGACCCTATTGGGTACTTATAAAGTAATACCCCGACTTACACTACCCCAACTTACGTGAACCCGGAGTTATGCGATTTTCAAATCTTGTCGATTCGTCTTTTGTTTGAGCGCCACGCAACCCTTGATTACTCACTCCCCCCACACTATTGTTCAGCTTACATGTTCGGATGTGTCGCGCGGAATCCACACATAGCTACAATTTATTTTGTGTTATTTATTTCTGTGTTTGTTATATCTACGGAGACTCGAGAGACTCTACTATGTCATCCAAACGAAGTAGAACTAATTCTTCTGCATCAAACAAGAAAAGAAAAACTTTATCTTTGGAATGTAAAGTTAACATTGGGTATGTTCGTAAAGTCGAACGAGTTAAGCGAGAATGAAGTCATCGTTATTCCTATTTCGTTAGACTTTTCGAACGATTCGTTACTAACGCGTTTAACTCGTTTGACTTTACGAACGTACCCATTATTAAAGACTTCGATACAAAAATGAAAATTTGTGAATTGGCAAAGAAGTTTGATCTACCGGAATTGTCGGTCAGAACAATTATAAAAGGCAAAGAAAAAATTCTCGAAGCTGTGAAAAATGCTCAATCTTTAAATTCAAGCATCATTCGTAAACGTCACAGTATTATCGCTGAGATGGAAACAATGTTAAAATTATGGTGTGATAATCAAGTAAATGTGAAAAATTGTAAAATAATATAGGCCTAATTTGTTATACATATGTATTATCTAAGATTTTATTAAACATTTTTTTCTAAATTATTGTTTTCTTTAGTCTCCGGCCCCAATTAAAAATTATTTGTATGTATTTATATGCGAAATTATACCCCAACTTACGCGAATTTGACTTATGCGGTTACCGCTCGGTCCCACCTATCGTGTAAGTTCGGGGTATTACTGTATTGTTATAATTCTGAAAAAAGACTCATGGGAGTTTATTTAAATTAAGTTGGTAGACTTTTCTAATGGAAACCTAATAGGCCATTTATTCTACTATCCATTGAAATCATGTGGTTCCATACACCCCACTGTGTACATTTTCTCTGTGAAAGTTTTAGATTACAGCTAGGAAAATGGAGAAGGAAAGAAATGAGACAGTTGTTGATAGAAAATAATAATCTGAAGACATGTTTGGTGATGATTCAGACTATGTTATGGCATGCTCACAGAAATTGAAGTCAGCAATAAGAGATAAGAAGACCAATATTATTTGGAAAAGAAAGGCTGATGCTCATTTTGTCCTTGAGCTAAAGATAAAAATGGTTTGTGAAAGATAGTTTTGATATATGCAATGAGCACAGCAGTTGTGTGTAGGATATAGCAAATAAGCTTTTTATTTGCTTCTTAATTTTTTTACTAGTTTTGTGAGATAGTTGATCAATGCATTAACACAAGGAAAGACTTATTTTTATGTATACAAATGACTGCATTTAAGTATATGCAACATTAAGCTCAAACTTATACTGCTTAAACATATTTACAAAACTATTTGAGCATTATATGAAATTTTTTTTCCTGTTCTAAATTTGCTAAGAAAGTAATTTTTCTTAGAAGTATTGAAGCATTTATAACAGATCTTGTATGAAAAATTTCCATTTATGATAGGAATTAGCATTTTTAAAAATGTATGTTGTAGTTTCAGAGATTCCAGTGTATACTATACATTGCAGAGCATAAATATACATCACCTTCAGTTTAGTAATTTAATGTTGTTTTCTGTTTTGCATAAAATATAATGTTGCTTGAGAGAAAAAAGAATTAAATAAAGTGCAATTCCACTCAGAAAACATTTGATTAAAATTTTAAATAACAAAAAAAATGTTAGTGTTGATATATCAGTGATGCAAAAATATACATACCTTAAATGTTCATTTTTCAAATATATTTTGTAAAAGGAAACTTTTGGATTTTGATAAACATCAAATTACAGCATTACAGTTAGTTACAAGATTAGTACAACTGGAAAGAGTTACAGATTTATAGCAAAGAATTAACCCAATCTGTTGAAGCAATTCAAAATTTCATGACAAACTAATGTAGCTATAGTTTTAAAAAACTTTGCAGAATATCATCACAAGTTGTTGAAGGAAGATGAACGCCAGACTGTCGGGAAAATATCAAGGTTAGGCTCTCTCAACATATGCCACCGATCAGGACATTACTGCAGACTGTAACGCAGTGTGCATTATCATCACTATCAACCACCCGGAACATCTCAAAGTCTTGGAGACTATGGAAATATTCAGAGCAGGATGTAGCATCACATGCATTAATTTTAAAGATGAGATGGCCCTTTCAACAGCATGGCAGATCCTGCTAGATAATAATATTTAAATATTTCAACATCAATAACATGAGCATGCTCTTTACACTAAACATAACTCGTTTTATTTTAAATCTCCTGGAAGGTTTCCACGTGTTGGGATTCAAATGACGATCTGTTCAAAAGGAAATTATTCGATTTACATCTGACTTCTTTTTGCACAACAGCCTGAAGAAGAGCCAGAAGGGGCCTCAAAAATGTTAGCTACCCTAGTACACAACCACTCCGGTTAACTGGTTTTACGTAAGTGTTTTTTGTATTGAATTGTTGTACATGACAGTAAACAATCATCTTTTAATGTCACTTCTCTGGTTTCTTATTATTTGCATCATAATTATTTTCCCTTTTTATCTATATATATAAAAATGAATGTGTGTGTGTGTCTGTCTGTCTGTCCTTTATGCATTACCACACCGTTTATCCGATTGCCGTGAAACTCTGGGAAGTTGTTTAATATACTCCGGCGAAGGTTTGTGGCATAGTACGATTGCCATGAAGCTTTGGGAAGTTTTTTAATACACTCCCACAAAGTTTTCTGGCATTTACCCTACGATAGATGGCGCGCGTTTACACGAGCATTCGCGCACAGTGTGTTCGATCGATTTCAAATTGCGAAGACCATTTCCTCTCCTTCAAAAAATATCTGTGTATATGCATTTGTGAACTGTTATCTACGATATTTGTAATAATTTTTGTATAATCACTTTATTTCAATTTTTTTTGCTAATTACGTATTCGCTCGAACTTTGTTAAAACTTTAACTGTATCCCGAACAACAACTGAAGTTGTAGGAGGAAATTCGCCTATTTTACCGATCTAAGGATTCTCTTTTCCAAATTTCAATATCAACTCAAAATAATTTAAAAAGACAAATTACGATAAAACGGTTTATTATCCAACTCTCAGAAATTTCACAACATGCCAAGGAAGAGAGGAAGGAGCAATTAAATAATTAAAATTATAAAGGATTAAAATATATATATATAAAAATGGGGAATATTGCACTTCTGACAATCGCTGCAAGTGTGTGGGCTAGATTTGGAAAATCCGTGCTTCTCGCATGGACAATTGTATGAGGCCCGCTCACGCATCGGAAAACCTGATTTATTCATGTATGCACCAGGCGGAAAAACAAAAAATATCGTGTATCTTCAAGTACTCCAATAAATAAATAGAATTGAAATGACACTTTGAAATGTTTTCCCAATGAAAATGAATAATAATAATAAGTTTCAATAAAAATGATAAAATGAAAATTTAATTTTATCATAACAAGTTGCTTGAATTTCCTTTCTTCTCAGATCGCAGCAATGCGCGGCGGGTAAGCTAGTAGCTAATAAAACAACAAGACAATAAAAATATGTTTAAGTTATAAAGAAACAATAAAAAATACTAAACTATAAAATAATTAATTATTCTAATTTTAAAAGCAAACTTTAAATTTATTTTAAATGAATCCAAAAACAAACTTTCAAGGAATAGAAAAAAGCACATTTTTAATGTAAAAAAAAAATAGGTAGACAAAATGTATAAACTCTTGTAAAAATTCCATTGATTTGAAAAAAGTTTACTTACAGAAACACAAACCTACAATGTTGCAATAAGCAGTCAGGCACACTGCCACCAAGCCAAAGAATCTTCATTGAAATATTTTGCAAGACATACTCATAATAACAAATACAGAACCAATTTCTTCTGTGTATAAACAAAAAATAATATTTGCACATATGTTTTCTAACTCCTTCTGAGTTCTTCTTTAGGTGCAATTCTTCAAGAGTTAGAAAATGTTTGTGCAGAGATCATTTTTTGTTTATACACACTGGAAATTGGCTCTGTGTTTGTTATTACATATATCCTAGTGTGGTATGATGTAATATACATGGTGTGGCTAGAAAATAACAAGACTGATCGCCTGCATGCAACAGTTGCACGTGGGCCAAAGTGAATAGGTGGGTAAACAACATTGAACAAGTAGAATAAGCACAGCAAGTCTCAACTTGCTACCGATATTAGATTGCTGTGAGTGTCTGCTATGAGTGGATGTGTTGTTAGCATGTGTCATAAAAATGGCCAGCTTGAAGAAGGAGCAGCATATCAACCTGAAATTTTTGGTAAAATTGAAAAAAAACTGCCACTGAACCATTGCACCTGCTACATGAAGCGTACAGAGGCACATGTTTTTTGTTGTGCGTGTGACTTTGAATGACACAGAAGATTTTCTGAGAGCCAAGAGATGAAAGATGATGAACATTCTGGACAGCCCAGCACATCAAAAACCAAAAAAACATACAAAAAGTGGAACAAATTGTGAACCAATAATACTATAAAGAAGTTCTGGAATCTTTGCAGGAAAGGATCACAGGTTTTGACCAAGAAGAAACTGGCAACACTCCCTTCTTGGTCAAAACCTGCTTTACTGACAGAGCAGAATGGACTAATGGTTTCATTTTCCATCAGGACAATGCACCAGCCCATTCCACTCAGAGAAGCAAGTTTTAGCCAAGAAGGGAGTCACATTACTTGAACACTCACTGTACTTACCTGACCTAGCTCCGTATGACATTTAACTTTTCCCTAAAGTCAAGTTTGCTCTGAAGAGACACTATTTTGATTTGGTTTATGAAAAACATCATCAATAAAAAACAATGGCGCTTCTGTATGCCTTACATATGATGATCTGCAGCACTGTTATGATCAGTGGAAGTTGCAAATGCAACACTGTGTGCAGAAGGATCATACATTAAAGGGGAACACAACTAAAGTGAGTATACTATCAAGATTTAAAGATCCAGCTTTAGTCTTGTTATTTTGTAGCGATACCTCATATTCATAAGTTGCAGGATTTTTTAACTTTCATTCTCTTGAAATGGTTTGAGAAGCATGCTTTCTCTCTTTGCACAATAATCGTTTATCAAGGTTTATCCACATTGAAAATTGTAATGACCTATTATTACCTCCTATTGTAGATGGATCTGATAGGTTTGCCGATCATTGGTGTGATTTATGTAAAGAACCACGGTAATTTTCTAACTGAAATTTTTCTGGTGGTATGCTGATTGTTTGGGGTATTTTTAACTTTTGAGGCAAGTTGAAATTGGCCATTGTATCATCCAAAAATAGATAGTAATAAGTATTAACAAGTACTATAAGACAGTCTGATAACATACAAGAGGGAACCAAAAAAAAAAAAAGAAATTCTCTTTTGGTCAGTGGGCTCCTTCTAGTATAAGCTTCCCTGCCAGGTAAGAGTTCATTGAATTCATCTCCATCTGTTTACCAAATAGTGTTGTTGTGAAAGGCTATATTTTGCAAGAGTAAACTTTTTTAAGATTTTTCAGTGTGATTTCCTGTTTTGTAATGGCTGAATTATATGAACAATGCATGACAATGAAATGTTGTTATTTGTTGGGGAAAAAATGCAACAGAAATAGTTGTTATGCTACAGACAGCTTACAAAAAAACTCAACAACAAGTTGCTTAACTTTCCTGACAACATTCGGTGGTGCCATCTGTTATATTTTATTTTAAAAACTTTTTATATGTTTAATTATTATAAAATGGCAAAAAGCTTAATTTTGAAGGTAGGGATGGGTTTTTTTAAAAAAATTGTAAATGCTAATAAGTAAAATCATCATTAAATCTGACTCTTCTGGAGATGCATTTCCACCCCCTTGACCATTAAATTAATCACCAAAATTTAATAGCATCAATCCCCCTAATAACCATGCCTCGCTGCAAAACTTTAGAAATTTTCAACAAAAAATACAGGAGTTATTAAGATTCAAATAGGGTGAACAAAATCAAGCCCCCCCCACACAGACACACACATATCCATATATACAGCAAAAATCCTTGAATTTTTTTACATTTCTCTATGTTTTAAGGTCCTGAGTTAAAAAATATAAAAATCTTTGGGGATCATTGTTTGACTGATGCCATACTTTCCTCCTATATATAACAGTTGGAAAAGTAAAAACTGCTCTGAGTAAAATTGAAGTTAATGAGTATTTCCATTTCAAATGAAGTGAAATGTCAATTGACGATCAACCTTGTTCCACACATCCCACAACCAGCTGAAGTGAAGAAAATGTGGAAAGAATTTATTAAGCAATTTCGAAAGACTGCCATTGGACCATTGATGAACTTGTAGAGTTGACTGAAGTGTCATGGAGTTCCTATAAGAGAATTTTATAGAAAGATTTTGGTATGAAACAAGTTGCAGAAACACTAATATCTTGCTTGTTCACTCCAGAAAAAGAGATAATTAATGAACTTCTTAAACTGGAGTAATGTGTAAATTTAGAGTTCTAGCCTCTTCCAGCAACAATTTTTTATTTATCAAACATTTGATTTTTCAAGAAGCAATTGCTTTCCTGCATGTTGTACATTAGAAGAACAGTTGGAATGTTGACTTGTATTCTGAAGTCATTACCAGAGATGAATCTTGGTACTACAGTTATGACCTTGAAATGAAGCAGTTAATCCAGTCAATGGAAATCTGCCACTTTATCATGATTCAAAAAAGTTCAAGTGAAGTCGAATGTTAAAACAATGATCATTTATTTCTTTGATGTGAAACGGTTTGTACTTTCAGAATTTGTTTTTCTGGATTAAACTTTTGGTTAGCCAGAGTTTTTATTCAGAAGTTTTGAGAAAGTTGTATCAAAGTTTCTGGTAAAAAAACATTCAGAGTTGTGGGAAACAGGTAACTGGTTTTTCCACCATGACAATGCTCCTGCCCATATCATACTGAGTGTTCAGCAGTTTTTTTTTTTTTTTTTTGCCAAAAACAGTATGATCTCTATGCTTTGTCCTCCCTATTCATCCAATCTTGCCCTCCCCTTTAATTTTCTCCCTACATGTAAAAAGTCCTCAAAGGGTTTGCCAATGTGGAAGAGGTGAAACAAAAAATGGAAGAAGCACTAAAAGATATCAAAATTGATTAATTCAAAAACTTTGAGCAGTGGAAAAAATTTGTTAATAAGTGCATTACATCAGAGAGTACATTGAATGTGACTAAAGTTTGAACACTTAAAGATACACAATTTTTAATAAATAAATTTTTTTTTTTTTTTTTTGTTTCCCTTGCAATACTTTAGAAAAACAAAGTTTACTTTTTAGCATGACAACACACTAGTACACATCAGCACATGCACAAGTGCTTGGTTAAATCGGTAAAATATTAATGCTATGAAGAGACCAGCTTATTTCCTGGTTTGCAGTTCTATGGAAAACCTTTGGAGAAGAGAATTCTAGTGAGGAAAGTTTACAAAAGCAATATAATGACAAAAGAAATTTCACAATACAAAAACACAATGCAAATTGTAGTGCTGGCTTGGAACAAAACAGATAATACCACTTTGCAGTAGCTTATCCGTGCCTGACTGAATTTTTGAAATTAATTAAGATGAACTTCTGTAGTTGTTAAATTTAATACAAATTATTTTATTTGTGAATTAAAAAAAAATTATTTTGAGGGTATGCATATATTTTTGCATCACTGACATCCATCACATTAACACTTTTTTTAATTTCAATCAAATTTTTGAGTAGAGTAGAAATTATTTGACTGTTTTTCTCTGAGACAGTTCTACAATGTGGCAAGCTGCTTCATATTACATAAATTGAAAATGATATGTATATTTATGCTTTACAGTAGCAATGAAAAAATAAATGTATATATGTTCTTAAGCTGTGTGTTTCTCATATTATAAACACATTTAAACAATAGCAGAGTAAATCTTTCTTTATATGCTCTTCCCTGGTTAGAACTGTGTAAATTGCATTTTTAAAAGTCCCTCTGACATTGAGATCTTATAAAAATTGCATAATAATAATAATATACCAAGAAAATATATTGTTTTATACTCATTTCTGAATTATGTGCATAAAGATTTGTATATCTTAATAAGCTATAATTTCAGAAATTTTTTAGAATTCATTGATATACAATTTTATGTTCATTAAGGCCATAATTTTTTTATTAATTTTGTACAGATAAATTAAAATGAACAAATTTTTTATAATTAACATAATTAATATCAATTAAATTAAGTTTGTAAAGAAAATTTATGCATTGATTGAACTGAATTGATTGTATTTCAACAAAATAAATAGGTGTCTTATTTTGTTGAAATACAGAATTCAGGTTGTCTGAATCCTGATTATCTGAATTTCCAAGTAACTAAATCATTGCAAACAAGGAATTGAAGATCATATCAGTACTAGTGTCATTTTTTTGTTTGATTTACAAACTCATTTTATTTTTTATGGCTTTTAAACTATTGATAAATATCAAATAAACCAAAATGTGTTGTTTGACAATGGGTGTCAAAGTAGAAACAATTAATTCGTTGAAAAGGACATCCAGAAAAGAAACTTGGCAAAAATAGTTTTTCTTTTAGTTTTATTATTACAAAAGTATATTACAGGTAACCCCCGTATAACACGGTACTTCTATAGCACGGATTCACTCTAACACAGTTTCGAGAATTAGTACCATCCCGTATAACACAGTACGGATTCACTCTGACACGGTTTGAGAATTGGTAAACCCTCGTACAACATGAAATGTAATAAATTTTTACATACTTAAGTAATAATAGTTCACGAAAATAATTATTTTCGTGAACTATTAGTACAGTACTTAAGTATGTAAATTTTCTTTTCTCGCCTTCTGTAGATACAGATGGTCCTTCTCAAAACTTGTTTCAGTGTTGCCAGATCTTGACACTTCTGATTTTGTGTTGCGAGATGTTTTTCCCTTATTCCATACTTTCTTTATTCTTCATAAGTGCTTAGCACCATATAAGGAAAATTATAAAGATATTTTAACTAGAAGCAAGCAATCTAAAATTACATGCTTTTTGCAAAAGGTAAAGCATGGATCTGAAGATAATGCAGAAAAATGCTTAGAGGATAAGGATAACTTACCAAAAAGAAAATGCTCTCGGTTAATAATGNCCGTTATTGATATTTATATTTTTGTATTTTGAACTTGTTGTTCTATTTTTTGAAATGTTCTAATGTACCTGATGATGATCCATTGATTGGATTGAAAACGTTTGTGTTAAGAATAAATCTCTCAGCGAGTGATCAGGTGTTGATTTAGTTATTGTTTATATAATTAATTTTGAAATAGTATTTTATTACATAAACTCCTTAACATCAAACAACATCAAAATCAATAAGATACCATTTATTAAATATTTCTGATTTACCGATTACTGTTGCTGCTATTGTGATTTGATACTTAACACAAATTTTACTTTCACAAAATTTTATGAGATCAACAGTAATTTTTATAAGCAATACTTTCTGAGTAAATCGACAGCTTTCAAATTAGCTATGTTTAGAGATATAATAGTTAATTGATATTCACATTTCATTCAATTGGATATTAGAGAGGAAATTATGTAAACATATTGACAAAGTGATAAGATTTTGATACAAAGTATATAAAAACATTTAAAAAATATTTTAAAATAAAACAAAAGTATTCAAAACTAAAAGGATCTTGCATCTCAATTGTCAATTACATATAAATGAGCTGAAAACATGTTGCAAAAATACAAAATGTGTTAGGCATAGATATGTTTATGGATTAAATTCCACCATTTATGCAATATTATGCAACAATAAAGACCTGCTACACCTGTTTAAACGTTAGAGATTACAAAATCCAGTCAATCATGTTTTTTACATAAGTCAGAAAACAAAATACTTAAGTTGTTTTTTGTTTTTTGGAAGCCTGTATGCAAACTATTTTAATTAGGATGAATACTTTTAGAATTACTGTTCCAGCATTAATCCAATTTACATTGAAACAAACAATAGAGTATTAACAGTTATAATTTATTTATGTTATAAATTATAATGGAATGCTAATGGCATGAGCTGTCAACATTCTATTGAATTCATATTGAAACAAGTGGGAAGAAGGGATGGTGAAAAAATTTTTAAAACTAATGAACTTTTTTAATAGAGACCTAAATAAAATAGTAAAGATGCTAAAAACAAAAATTAAAAACATTATTGATAAAAGTAAAAATAAATGTAAAAAATAATAACAAAATCTCAGTTATACTAAAATTTTAAGAACTAAACATATATATAAAACTTTGCCAGATGTAGTAAATTTAATTTTTGAAATTTTCCACTATTCTGTTCAAAATCACTTATGCATGTGAAAGTATATAGTTTCTTTAAACTTCATTATTTAATATTTAATCTACATTATCCATAGTATAATTAAATCTTCATCTTTGTATTTATATTGTCATTGTCATTTCCATGGCTTCAGAAGCATTTTTGCAATAGGATATTCAGAATCCTATTATGTTGGAAAGATGATAAGAATGCTTCAGCAGAGGATTAAAGAACACAAGACAATGATAAACATGAGGAATATTATTAGTTTGTTTTAAAAAATTCTAGATGAAATGGCATTCTGCTTTTGAACTCATACATTTTCCTCAAAATTGATAAAATGTAAATAATTAAATCTTGAAATGGATTATTTAAATTTAAAACTGAGAAAAAAATTGTTATAAATAAAGCTGAAATTTTTCTTACTATGTTTTGGTAATTAATAAAGAACAACAAATTTTTGTAATAAAAAAAATATATATATATACATACATTCAGTTTTGTCAACTAGATACTAAAATAAATTATTGTCAAAAGTATATAAAAGTAATTAACCTTAAATGCTTTTCCATTAAGAGGGACTGTGATAAAAATTTGCTGGTTCTGAAAGGTAAACTTTTATAGATTTTAAATTGACTGTGTAAATGACTTGTTTTTGTGGATTTTTATTATTCAATTTTAATAGTCTCATTGCACTAGTTTCTCTTTGATCAGATATATTTTATCAAAAGAATTTGTACATATTATTTCATCTAGGTTTTTGCTAGATAAACTTTTTATGGTAATCAATAATTATATTTATAATACATTAATAATATTGGTAATTAATTAAAAAGTAATTAATTCTTATATTCAAGACAGAAAAATTTGTTTATTAAAACTAAGTAACAACAAAACAGTTTAGAAAAATTTAAAAACAAAAACAGAGAATATAGGAATAATATACAAACATCAGTTTTAAAATCTGTAATATAATATAGATTTTTAACTAGTAAATATATGTAGTTTGTTTTTGATATAATTTTGAAATAAGAGCATAATTTAAAGCAGCATGCAAAATTACTTTTCTTCATTATTCTTGAGTTCATTTCAAACAAGAAATGTATAACTTTGTCATAATATTGTATTTGACTGTAAGTCTTCATGATTTTCAAGAACTTTTTATCTTGAATAATCTTTAAATTTATGAATTTTTTTTTGTTTATATCCAATCTTTTTTATTAGATGAGTCTTTGAATCAATTGTTATAATATTTACCTTTATAACCCACACAAAAATTTTACTACAAAATTTAAGGGATATAATATTGCAAAATTACAATGTAAATCTATTACATAACTCTTCTATTTTTAAAATGTTGCAGCGTAATTTAACTAGGTATTTTCTTGGGCAAGTTTTGGCTTAAAGAATCTTTTGAAGATATTATCTTCATTTGAGAACTAAAATAAACAACATGATGATTAAACATAAGATAAATGTAATGTTTTGATATAATTTTTATTTGTAAAAATATAAATAATAATAAGTGTTTGATGATTATCACTAAACAAACAACAAAATTTAATTACATAAAATTTATTCTTAAATACTTTTAATAAGTTTGATTTATTTTTTCACACAATACAATGGAATAATATACATGTGATAAGAATAGTTGTTCTTTTTAAAATGCATTAGAGAAAAACAATTTGCAATAAAAATCACAATAATTAATAAAATATTATATTAAGTGTATAAACATACATAAACACACACACACCACACATATANTTTTTTTGAAAAATTCAAAAATACTTAATGTATTCATATTAAATCAGCTAAAAATACTTCTGGATTAAACCAAAAATATTTTTGGCTCTCTTGAAGCCATTTTCTCAGCTATGTAAATTGCATTTTATTTAAGATAGTCATACTTTTGGAGTTCTAAAATAAAGATTGACTTTTAATGTTATTATTTGTATATATTTAATGTTCATATATTTATACATATAAATTCAAAACAGGAGGAATGCAAGATTTTAATTATGTGTACAGCAACTGTTTTGAGATAACTCTGGAATTGTCCTGCTGTAAATATCCATTTGCTGAAAAATTAGCTTCTGAATGGGAAAATAACAAGAATGCTCTTCTCTCTTATATGGAAAAGGTTTGTCAAAATTTTATTTATTAGTTTAGTATATTTTGATAAATCTAATTCTTGTTTATTATTGTTTATAATTGAAAAAATTTTGGAATTAATTTAACATTAAAAATTTATTGCAGGGCTTATTATTTATATAAAAGTTCATACCATGTGTTTTATTTTATTAGTTAAATTTCGTGCTTAATAAATTTAAATTTTTGTTACATTTCAAAATAGTTATTTTATTTTTTTTAAGTGCCGTACATTGCTATTCATTATTGTTTTCGAGTCTCGGCTATTTTTTGTTTCACAGACTCATAATTTAGACTATGACAATTACTTTTTAGCTTTATTTATTGTCCTTTTAATACATTTTATTGATATTTTAATATATTTCTGCAATTAAACATGTGTTTGTGATCAAAATAAAAAGTTTATTACAACAAGTTTTATATTTAATTAATGCATACAAAATACAAATTTAAGTATAAATTAAGATTAAAAAATAGCACAAGACATAATATTTGTTACTAATCAAATATAACAAAACTATATTGAAATGATTATATAGCAAACAAGATATTTTACTAATGAACTGGTAGAAGAAGAGGATAAATGTCTATTGAATGAATTAACTGTGAAGGAATGAATATTATAAATATGTCTGTATCCAGTTACTGTTTTGTTGTTTCTAGTTTCTAGTTACATTAATCATACAATCCTATTATTATTCAGGCATTTGCATTCTCTGCATAATGTCATTAATCTGTTTTAAAAATCAGATGTTTTATATGAAAACATTTACTGGAAGTCTGTTTTAAATAAGAAAAATTACAATTATTGCAATCCAAACCAAAACCCAAATCAATTTTAATGTTTCTTACAATGTAACAAACACAATAAAATCTTTATATGTAAATAATGAATTTGTAACAAACTATATACTTCTATATGAGTAACAACCAAACATTATCATGTTAAAATTTAAAATTCTTAAAACATTGCTTTATGATCACAAACAGTTAATAAGATTGTTAACAAACAGCTATTTTATGTACTACAGTACACTAACATATACAATTTGAATGCTGTACCATAAACATTATATCTATGATATGACTTGGTAAATAACATACAGCAATAGAGAGATTTGTTTGAAAAAGTTTACAACAATAAAGGAATGAATAAATTGCTACATATTTTAAAAAGTTTCTCTGATATTTGTAAATTGTAGAATTGATTGATTATTGTTAATGATGCCATAAAATTTGTTTAGGCTTTCAGATATAGGGTTATTGGGAAGCCACTGTGATACCTCTTACAGTGCCATATGCAAATCCTATTTGTTGATATATAACACATTTTTTTAAAATGTTTAAATGTGTTTCTGACAATAGTATTTTAAACTCAGAGATTTTTTCCACATACTGTTTTCTTATAACTATTATATTGAAGTAAAAATAAAATTTTTTTATGGAAGTATTGATGGAAAAACTTTGTATATTATATGATGCATTTTATGAAATAATTAAAGTTTCTTGAGCTATTTAATTGTTGTACTTGTTAAATCTCATAACTTGACAAATGTAGAACTTATCATTCAGAATATGTATTTAAAAGAGCATGGCTAAGTTAATCATTTTGAATTGTCAGTTTTTATTGCATTTCAGATCTAAATCTTTCTTCAGTTGTTGAAAATTCTTTAAAAAAACTGGTCGCGAGTAAAGTCACGAGAAAAATATATTTTTTGTATAATATTAACTAATAAAAGACATATATATAATATCATGTGCTGAGTACTAAATATATGATATTAAATTTTTAACAATCTAAAAAAATAAAAAATAGAACCAAATGAATTTACATGGGAGGGAGTCACATTTTATGAAGTTTATACCTTGTATGTTAAAAAACCAAACAATGTTCTGTTGAGAAAATGCTAACCAGGAAGATGTTCTGCAGGGTATGCCTGTATTATATTTGAAAGATTACAGATTGATATATAAAAGTAATGAACAACATTATATTAACTGCAGTTGTTAAATAGTTTTGGTGATTTGTAATAAAATTTTCATCAAATGTTATTATACAATATTCTAATATTATGTACAGTACTAACTTATTATTATTATAGTTTTATATATGTACATAACTGTACATATATAGAAGATATATATATATAATATTGTTCATATCTATTCTATAGATATATAAAGTACTTAGCTTAAAACTGTCATGACACATTTTTAATAAAAATAGAAATGATGAGGCACTGAAAATCAATGGATTGTTATGAAATTTTTGAACAAGTAGGCAAAGTGAGTGTGGTGGGTGAAGTCCTCTAGAAATAATAATGTATTATATATTTATATATATTCTGTAGATTCATATGGGAGTAAAAGGAATTGTAACAGACTCCAAAACAGGAAAAGGCATCGAAAGAGCATTTGTAATGGTAGATGGTATTGATCACAACATCACTACGACAGAAAGGGGAGAATTCTGGCGTTTACTTCTTCCTGGTTCCTATGTTATAACAATTCAAGCTTATAGGTAATCTTTAAATTGACTTTGTTCTTTTTAAATTACATTGATAAATTTAAATTTGGATATTGTGAATAATATAACCAAATATCTAATTATTGGATTATTTGCAGTAATTAAGTATTAATTAATCAATGGTGACAAAACTATGGCTAAAGCTGAATCTGGCCTGTGAACATATTTGATACATCACTTATAAATGATAGAAATAGGTTTATTTTTAGTATATATGGAATATACAAAATATTTGTGGCCTTCCTACCTATGACTTGTATGCAACTTGTCCCACAAATTGAAAAGTTTGTGCACTGCTGAATTAAATAATCAAATTACAGAATTTGGTTTAAAGGTGGGCAGTTAGGCCACCATCTTGTACTATTATTAATAATTATTGATTGAAGATTAATTTTGAGTTAAGTAAATTAATTTAGAGGTTCTGGAAGTTGATCTATGTGGTTGTATGATCTAAAACAGAGGTTGTCAACCTATGGCAGGCGGAACGATTTTCAGTGGCGCTCTGACAATATAAATGTAGTAAAAATTATATTTTATTTATTAGTTACAAAGTCATAGTTCAGCAAAGACCATGGTACATTAATAACAAATATTTTGTTTGTATATTTCTATTATAGTGCATGTGTTTATGCTTTGTGTTGCAATCTGCATGTTATGCAAGCATTTTACATGTAAGAACATAATTCAATTAACATCTTAATTTCAAAATTATACATTTTTTAAGTCTGTTATAACTGGACTAATTTTAATAACATATATGATAAACTTGGTAGAATCATATTGGCACTTGGAATAACACTATAATTTATGTTCTGCACAATACCACTAAAAGGTTGCCGACCACTGATCTAAAATAATATGTCTGGAAGTGAAGATTGCTTGGAGGTCTGGATAACATCACTGGTAATGCATCTGCACAGTATGCAGAGCACATAAGTTTGAACCCTGTTCCAGGTTAATCTTTTCTTCTAGGAACATCAGATTTATTTAGTTCAAAATTAATTATTAATAATAGCACAAGATGGCAGCCTCTCTGCCTATCTTTAAACCAAATTTTGTAATTTGATTACTCATTTAAAAGTGCAGTTTTATCTATTTAATAACCCATAAATAATCCAATAATTAGAATTTTGGTTAAATGTTCACTATCAATATGAAACTAATTTCTCTATCAATATGCTATAAAAAATTTTTTTCATTTTTATTTAATTATAATATGTATGTTAAAAGTGTCAAGTGTTTTTGCTATTACAATTTTTTTTCCAGAAAACATAGAGCTTGACATTTGGTTTGTACTAATAAAAAATTAGTATATCAAATACTAATACTAAAACAATGGATAAAATATATTCTTTGAAGTATACAATAAATGATAGTAATAAACTTTGTTATAAATAAAGGATAAAATTTTCCTGAGTGATAATATAATCAAATTTGAGGAAGAAAAAGTTTCAGTTATTTTTTTTTGAGGCTTATTGAATATATAAATACATTGTGCAAAAATAATGATAATCATCACAACTAGCATCTTACAAAATTTATGATTGTTGTGCAATGGTATAGAACAGGGGTGGCCAAGCTCCTTGATAGTCCGAGCCATTTTTCAAAATTTGAAATTTTTTGCGAGCCGCAATTAAATATGTATTAAAAAGGTATGCAAAAAATTCCAGATTACAAATTATATCCATAGCAAAAGTGATACAAATTGCTTCCTCCAGAGCACAATGTCAACTGTCCGTTGCAATGACAGTTTACAAATTCAAAATTGGTCTGGAGTCGGACGATTACGCCACTGTTTATGTTCGTTTGCGCAGTTTTTGATGAGTCATATCATTCTTAACTTGGACGGAAATGAAATTTGTTACAACGTTGCACTTAGTCTTTCATATTTGTTGTTAGTAATTTAAAAGACATTTTGAAACACATACGGAA